>NW_009214765.1:32866-82459 GCF_000690835.1 Fulmarus glacialis
GGTCCTAGCTGTTAGTAAGAGGACCTATCCTACTATAGTTAAAAGTGGAGAGGGTGGATGGGGAGAGAACGGGAAAGGGAAAAGGGTAGGAGACTGGAAGTATGCAGTAACATGATGAAGGGAACATTTGAGCCTAGAGAAGGCTGATACAAGAACCTGAATAGAATTCAGGAAAATGAAATATAATGAGGAGTTTGAAACTGGGCTGGGGGAGAAAGGTACAATGCATGCTGTGTGGGTAGGAATGAAATGGGGAAGCAGGAACTGAACAGGATAAAAGGGGAAGGGTGGAATGGTTAGTGGAGAAAATGAACTGGGTAAGAAAGGGAGAGATTTGTAAGGCAATGGGAGGGAGGGGGTTTAATGGAGAAGGTGGAAGAAGGAAGGTTGGCAAAGAAAAGTGGAATGAGAATACTGAATTAGAGAGGTGTGGGGGGAGGATACCAAAAGGTGGGAGCAGGGAAAGGAGGAGAAAATGCCCTATTACATAGGGAAAGCAAGAGTTTTTATAGAGACATAGCATTCATTTTAAAGGGTGGGAGAGCCAAGGTTAATTGGAGAGAGCTGTGGACATCAAAAACCTCAGAAAAAAAGAATAGAGCTATAAAAGAAAAAAAAAATGTGGGAAAATAAAAGGAGAAAAGAAAAAAAGAAACAAAACCCAAGGATGACAGTGTGTTACTTTGCAGACACTGTGCCATCAGGAGCTCCTCAGATAGACGTGTTCCTGTGAGCTCCCATATCAGTTATCTTTTTATTCCCCCTGAACCTGTAAAAAGCCCCATCTCCATAGAATGAGGCAGCCAGGGCACAAATGCCTTTCGTGAAGGAAATGAAATCTCCACAGCTACAGGGTATGCCTGTCTTGACAAGCTAAGAAAAATGCCCACCATGCTGCCTCTGCCCGTACATTTGCTACATAAATTTAGGGTCAGGGCACACTTTAATTCCAGTCTCTAATGCCTTCCTGCTGTTCAGAGAATACCCTTAGTGTACACAGGACTGGGTAGCATACATGTTTGAGTAATTTGTACCAAGGCCTGATTTAAAGACTTGAATTTGGTGGTAGGAGCTAATGCCATCTTCAAGAAGCCGATGTGATCTGTGTGTCTTGAGTGGCTGACAGACTGAACCATACAGTACGTGACCCTATAACGCTCAAAGTTTGTCCTGTGACCAACGTCCAAACTATCTTGGGAAGGAGCCGGTTGTCATTCTTTTGCTTGTCTTGGCTGCACCGGGGCAACCATGACAAGTTGTGGCAGACAGAGCAATAGGGAAATGCCCGTTGGCTAGAGCTGCCCAGCCAGTAATGGCAAAACCCAGGAGGCTGTATGGGATTCTCCTGCAAATCTGTAAGAGTTCTTGCAGCAACAGTGACATGCCTAGAAATGCCACCATTTACGTGAGACCTCATTGCATCTTGCGCTCTGAATGAATTCGTGAGTATAGCCTGCAGCATATTCTTTCTCCCTTGTCTGCCTGCAAAACAGGGTATTAAGGAAAGCTGTGATACCTAGCCTAGGCACTCACTTGTGGCTAAACTCTGTCGGAGAGAAGGAAGTGCCAAACACATGCTCTGGTTTGTAAGCACCGTGAAGGAATTCTTCTGGAGGGGGTTGCAGCCATTCAACCCCTCTGCCTACCAGACTTCTTATACATTTCCCACTTATAGCATTTATAGTCAAAGATTGAGCCAACAGAGTAAGCGGTGGATGGGGTGAGGCCTCAGGGGTCTTCAGCCAGAGTCTGGCAGCCTGAGCTGTTTGTGTGCAGTCTAATACTGGCAGGACTGTTTCTAAGCAAGGCTTCCCTTTCCCAGGCTTAGTTTCAGCCTACCTAATCTCTCACCTTGCCCCTCCTGATCTCCAGTCAGAAGATTTCCTTTTGCAATTGTCACCATCAGGAGCAGGTTTTAGTATATCGCTCCTCCGACTTACCCTTTCGTTGAGAAATGACTTTTTCCCTTCATCCGGAAACCTTCCACTCCTATTTCCTATACAGGAAACTATACAGTTTCCGATCGTTGTACTCTGCACTGGGATTCTGCATTAGTAGTAACTTCTGGGTGTTCAGCCCTATTTGAAATAAAATAAGGTGTTATATTAGAGCTGTATCTGAAATGCAGAATTTCAGTGGTGGGCTGAACATGACTGGAAATCATTTAATTGCACCTTTGGCTAATCTGTAGAAAAAATGCCTTTCTGCTTGTGTGAGGTGTACAGGCTTGTGTGTCTGTCAAAAACCCTTTTTAAAATTTTTGAAAGGGGGGAGGGGAAAAACAATAGAGATTTAAAACCAAAAAAAGTGGGGGGAATAAAGGCTTGAATGGGACCATGCTGGCCATTGGGTCCTGTCCCTGTGATTGCAGGTAACCACATTACAGTTGCATAGTCTGGGTTTGTAGGGGAAAAAAAAGGTCTAACTTCTATCACAAATTTTAAGGAACTCTTATATCCCTGTAGCAAGATTAAGCCCTTTAGCACAGCATTTGAAAAGCTCTTCTGTGCCACAAGGAGCCATCAAGGGAGATGTTAGACATTGCCAGCCTCCTGGGTCCCTGCAGGAGTGGAAATCTGGAGGTGAAAATACCCAGATGATCTTGGGGAAATGCGCAATGCCATCTGCTATAAGGAAAGGTGGAAAAATCCCAATGGCTTCTGCTGGTCTGAGCTTGTGGGAAAGGCGTTCCTGATCCCAGGGTGGTGATTGCTTCAGTCATGAGTGTACGAGCAAGACACCAGTCAAGCAGCTGAGGGTTTGACCGTGTGGTTAACAGCACCAGCGCTCCCCCCCAAACTGTCAAATATGTATTTTCATCGTATGGAGGACAATCAGTATGGAAATTAAAGGAATGTAAGACGGTATTTCCAGCCTATGACACCCATTAAACCTATTAAAGTAAGCCAAGAGTTATAAAGAAGGTTAATTTGTTCTCTTACAGAATCTCAAAATAATAGCATAATCTATTGAGACTCCTAGCACTGACCCGGCTGAACTGCCTCCCACTCTCTTGGTGGCATTAACCGCTTCATGCAAGCGAAACAAAGACGGGGAAGGTCAGTTATTCTCTGCCTGATCCCTGACTCTCTGCTACTGTAAAGTGAACCTGCATCTTTTCCTCTCTAGATGGGTTTTACCTGTCCCCAACTGGTATTAGTGCAGCTGCATGTAAAACCTCTGTCTTAATTGTGAATGCTGCTGGTTTCTGTTGAACCAGCAGTCTTGTTTTGGGAAATTCTCCTGTTTCTTTTGGACATTAAATATTTAAAGCTTCCATTTTGGTGTGTATTTTTTGGCTGGTGAGAGGAAAAACTGTTTGAATGATTTTCTTCTTTGTTTCCCCTGTAGTGTGCTTGCCCTCCAGCACTGGCTAGGTAAGCAATTTTATAAAAGGGAGGTTTTTTCTTTTGCTTCTGACGCAGCTTTTCTTAGTAGCTTCGAGCTACAAGTTTCTCAAGATGCAACCTCCACCTTATGCAGATCTCTGGTGCTTTTTTAAGAAAAAGTCCTCCTCCCACTCCTCAAACTTGCATGGCTTTGTACCACCATTAAAGCCTGTCACAGAGCTGCATGGAGGCTTGGCTTAGGGTCTCTTTTTTTTCCCCTTCCCTGTGGTCTGAGATGCTGCTTTTGTCGTGACTGGGCACTGTCTGTGTAATGACAGCTCTGCCATGGTAAACTGTGAGAGACAAATGGTTTCTCCTATCGAAGTGCCAGATTTTCTCCACCTCAATATTCAATTGAGAATTAGGACAAACTGTTGTTTATTTTCACATAGCTGTACTCCTGCAGTCTAAAATGGCTTTCAGACTGAGATTACCACCAAGAAAGAAAATGAAAGACCTGAGCGCATGTGCGAGTTCGTCAGCTCTGAAAAGGGAGGTAGCTACTGCAAGGACAAAACCAGCACTGATACCTCAGCACGTGCTGGGACAAATACTTAATTGCAGCTGCTTTCCTTAGGCAGGATGAATTTTGAACTGCTGCTTGCCTTATTTGTACTGATGAAGCTTAGTTGGCTGTCAATGAGTGAGACCTGGCAAGTAGAAACAGCCTATGTTAGTGTTTGTAGAGGGAAGGCACTAAGAATTTCCAGAAATAAGCATTTTACATTAGGAAAAAAAAAAATCAATATGATCTGCAAAGTGCAACTGGACATAATGACTAAGACAAAAAGAGATAACAATTGCCCTAATCCAGGAGCAAGTAATTTTGGAGCCTACACCAAGTTGGGGTAGCTTTTTGTAAAAGGAAGACAAAATGTGCTGAGTGTGGCATGTGCTTGCGCTCAACTTCCACAGCCAGAGGTAGAAATGCTCCAGGGATCCTTTCTAACGGCGCTCCTCCCCTGATCAAAGGCAGAAAATACCACCTGGCTCCTGAAAGGCAGGTTGTTCTTCGTATGCTCTGCAGACTGAGTCGAGAGGTGAGGTGAGCTGTGTGGTGGGGCGAGTGTGCCGGAGAGTCTGAGGGCATCATCCAAAGGTGATTTCTATACTGCAGGACTGGAAGGGGCGGTGGGGAGCATCATCAGCAAGAAGGTTGTAGGCAAAAGGCATGGTGGAATAGCATACCTCCCCCAGTCTTTGGTGTATGAGCCAAGCAAGACTAAGGATTTTCCAGCTGGAAGCCTACCTCTGGCGTATCCGATCAAGGACAGGTCAGGAGGTTGCCCCAGAAGCGTCCAACCGGTGATGAGGCTGGAGGTTTTGCTGCTGACTCAGTGCCCGAGGCAGCCTGTGCCTCCTGCCAGCCATGCGGAGGCAGCTGTGATTCCCCTGCACTCACTGACTGACAGCCTTCTCCCTCTGAGCTCCTGAGCACTCGCGCTTTGCAGAGATACCTCGGGGTTTAGCGCAATTGTGAATTTTACTTTATGCTTTGTCTAGCTCCCACATGCGGTGCTCAGCAAAGAGATCTTCTCGTGACCCTTCTCAGCCCTATTGGCGAAGACCCCAGCACCAGCTAAATATTTTGAGCTTCATGGTTGCTGCTAAAAAAAAATAAGTAAAGGTTTTAAACTGTGCTTTGCAAACTATGCGGAAGGTTTCATAAAGTGGGTATTTTTAGCATGCCATAAAAATATAAAACCCCACTCTTATTTTTATCCCTTCAATCTCTGCAGAATTAATTGAAAGCATTTTACCTTGCTCTCCTTTGCTTGCCTGACTTTCAGAAACTAGCTTACTTTAGGACCCAGGAGGGAAGGCGTCATCAGATGTTGGCAAATGCTGGCCATGTTGTGTGTCTATTTATAGTCGGTGTGTGTCTAACCACCTTGTCGTTCTTTTCTTAACATCAGCTGGACGAGCTCAGCTATCAATTATCCATGAAGCTAATGATAATACAAGGAAAGCTATGTAAAACAGGTGCTCAGAGGAGAGAGAAAAAGGGGAGGTAGGTGACAGGACAGGGAGAGATGAGGTTTTAGGAACTGGAAAAGATCCTTTTGCTCAGCCTGAAAACCCTTATTATCTGTAATAATTATTAATAACAGGGGTGCCTGCACAAAGTCATTGTGACTGCTTTCAGCTGGTATTCCCTCCCAAATGTTATTTCCCTCATTTATTTTCATTGTGTTGGCAATCAAAGGCAGTGGGTTTTTCTTTTTTTTTTTTTCTTCCCCTCCCTTTGCTTTTAATAGACCTTAAGCTGGGTTTTCCTCCCCCTCTCTGTCCTGGGTTCTGATATTTGGGTTGGTAATAGCAGGTTCTAGTTTCCCTGTGAAAAACTGAGCCTCTGGTATTTCTCATGCTTGGAGATTGCACGTCTACATTTGTTTCCTCTTTTGTCTCTGTTTCAGAGAGGATTTTGCCTGTAAGGACTCTGGGGGGAGAAGGGAGCAAGCGAAGGGGTGTCGTTCCACTCGTTGCCAGTGACAAAACTGATTGTCAGCTATTTATCAGCCTTTTATTTTTTTGATGGCTTGTCTTTGCTGCTTTTTTTTCTCTAAGCGCAGGGGAGCAGGACAGCGTGAACTCTGCTCTTGACAGCAGCTCAGGTTCTGACACCATCTGCCACCTAATCCACTTCCAAGGAAGGGTCTGACGTCTGTGTGCATGTGTGTGCACATATACCCTCCCCACCTAGCCATACATCATTTCAGCAGACTCGTACTGACCAGCTCGCAAGCGCCATTTCTCTTACAAGAATTGGCCTTTGATACTTCTTCTTTTCTTCTTCCTGCTTTAGATTTCCCTGATTCAGTTTGGCGTACTGTGGTGGGAGGCAGGGGAAGGGGCTTATGCGTTGAAACTGGAGAAGATTTCCTCAAAAATTGAACACCTCTCTGTTTTCCTACCTAGCCTGGCTCTCTGAGGTGCTGGACTTTCAGATTTTTTTTTTTTTGGCTTTTCCTGGAAGTTATGAGTGTGGGATGCATGGATTTCTTTTGCAAAAGCAGCAGGAAACAGGACAGGTGTAAATTGTCAGTGGCAGGCTCCTTGGATAGCTGGTAAGTGGGCTCTTGCAGGAACTGTTGAATTTTAAGCTTTTCAGTGACATAATGGCCAGTCTTGTTTGACTGCTGTCTGCAAGCACTGAATGTGTTTCAAGCTTTCTGTATCTCCTTCCTCTAATAATACATGAAGAATGACAGTTATCACGTGTGATGCTGTATCTGCTGATGTTTTTAGATGCACCATATTCAACACAGTTCACTGATTGTGCTGGATCGTGTTTGCTCATGGCATTCAATACTGCGCGCACACAGTGCTGTGGAAAATGGCGTGAGTATTGAGATGGGGAGAGAAAAGGGGCTTTGGGAAGGATGGAGGGATGGCACAGTAGGCATTCAGAAATGCCAGTCATTTTGCTTGTAGTCATCAGTTATGCCATTTTTCTGGGCTATGGTAATGAATGTTTGAATTAGCTTCTGGAAGACAGTAGCTCTCTCTAGTGCTGGGTGGCTCTCACTCCTGAGCATTGTGATTTCTTCTTCCTCGGTGCCCATGGATAACCCTTTCCTCCCCATTTGAAAGGGTCTCCGTTGCAAAAAATGGGGGTGTTTCCTGGCTGAGAAGGAAGGAATAGGACTCCCTTCAAAAGTTAACACGATCTTCGGAAAGACATCCCTGCCTCTGCCAAACAAGGGACCAGGAATTCAAGTCGTGTGCTTGTTGCAGGCTCTAAAGCCAAGCAGAGTTCTGCCGCATAACGCAGAGGGTTTGACCCAGAGCTTCCTGTGATCTGGAAAGGCTGCCATTGTCTGCAGGGGGCTTTAGATCAGGCTCAGTCATAGCTCTCACTGGTTCCTGTGATGTTCCGCTTTGCTTTGCGGTTGGATTTTTTCCCCCTTCCATCTGCCTTTGTAGACCCTCTCCCTCATTTTCCAGGCACACACTAATGGCAGGAAGTTATTTGCCCGTGTGACCTTTGAACAATTTCTGCATCATACTGAGTATGGACCAGAGGAATCCTGCTGTTCAGTTGCACTTGGTTTCATCAATCACACTTAAAACAAAATTAAAAAAAAAAAAGGTTTCCTACTGAATAATGCTCATTAATTAGGAAAGCAAAGGAACTTCCTCATGTTAATTGGAGATAGATTTCTATACAAAAACTAGTTAATCGGCAATCTTTGCTAAACGCGTTTTATTCTTCTTGCAACAGAAAAATGACTTTTTGGCTCTTTGAGATTACTTGTGGAGGTATTCAAAGAGAGGTTTATATCAATACCATATTGACCTGAATTGATGAAACCTGAAAACTTCTCTGCCTTTCCCACCGCAGAAAATTGCTTTCATTTGTCACTTCTAAAGGAGGCAGGGGAATAATTCTCCACCCTCAGCTAGCAATTTAAGATTGATCTGATGAAGACAATATTTCAGACAATCGATTAAAGAACTTATCTTCCAACCCTAGTTTCAGCTCTTGTGTAGGATCGCATCCTGTTCACAACAAGACACTTACAAGCTTCAGGTTATTTTTGAAAACGAGTTCTGCAGAACAAAGTAATAGTTGAACTGGCAGAACTGTGTGATGCTGTGGTTTTGTTTAGAGGATGTTGTCCTTCACATTTTGCACTTCTCCGTGTAAGTGTGCACATGGAGGAACTGGACTTCTGAAGTCACATTTTTTGTTTGAACATTCAGTCATTTTTCAGTGAAATATGTATCTACAAGGTGAGGGATAAAATGGTAATAAGTGTTATGTGTGTGAGAATTGTGCCTCATTTTGAATTCGTAGTATTTAGAAAGTTCTCCCTTTCCTGGTACATTTGTTTTCCAGTAGAAAATGTCTTCTAATGACTACTAATTAATACTGATTTATTGGTCATCTAAGATAAAAACAAAACTCCTTTCACTGCCGAAACATCTCTAGGGAATTAGGAAGTACTCCCTTCAGTACTAGAAAGATTTGTTGTTTTCCAGTTTTATTTCTGCTTCTGTGTCTCTACCGTTCTGTCTCAGCGTGGGGACCGTGTCTCATAAGCCAACTTTCCCTTGAGGTTTTGACAGATCTACGCAGGGAGGGATGAGGAATTCCCTTGGGCGTAGGTATTCCCTTTGTGCCTCTAGCCAAACAGCAAGGAGCCCAGGAGGAAAGCTGGTCCTCATGGGAGGTGCAGACTGATCTTGCAATCGAAAGCTTGGAAAATTCCGAATAAACTTCTGGAAAAGCATGAATGTTTGAACCAAATCCAGACCTTTGGGGGTTCAATTTCCAGAAAGATTTCATGCATGTAAGCAGAGCAATGTTGTCTGAATGGATGCTTTCAGAAGGCTCTTTAGTCAGCTTATTGCAGTCAAGCTTATCCAGCACTACTGATAAGCTGAAACCCTAAGAAAAAACAAAAGCCCAAAGAAACAAAACAGAGCTGAGGCTCCCTCTCCCCTTGCAACATTAGGAGTAACTGTTGGAGAAAAGGGGCAACAGGGGATGCTGAACATGCTCCTGGGTCTGGCAGTTCGGAATAATTCTAGCTGTGTTACCTGTATCACCTGTTTGGATGACTACAGCTAGGTGTGCTGTTCTCTGTGGAGATAAATGCTTCACTGCTGCTATTGACTTTATTAGTGAAAATAATACAATTTCTGAATGTGCATAAAGTTTAAAATTGAGTATATTGCGCTTTTTAAAAAAAAAAAGCAATAATGTTGGATACCCATGTTGAGACCAATAAACTAATTTGCTGAGCCTGGGTGCATAGTCATTTTTGAAAATGGTATCCCTTTCACTTTATTTGCTGAACTTTTTACTTCAAATTAGCTTTGAAAATGAAGTAATAGGAAGTGACATTTTCATTCCCCTTATTTTGGAAAAGGCGGATATAGTGTATGTTTTCTTGTTTCCTCATCTGTAAAATGCATATATATATGTTAATTACGGTCAACATTTCATAAATTTTTTTTAGGCTGAATATTTTTGACAAGTTTAGTCTCCTCTGAACAAAGGTAGTGTCATAGGTCAAATTATTAACTGCAACTGTACAGGCAATACTTCAAAATTTTCAGACAGCAGCGATTTGCAGTCAGATTCAGGATGGCAGGCTCTCATTTGTGTGCATTTGTGGTGATCTCCAGGCAAACTTTGGTTTTCCAGTATGATTAAATTTAAAATCAAGTTGTTAACCTCATATGGAAATATTTGAGGTTAACTTGAGATTTTTACATCAGGAACAAAACATTACTCCCTATTACTTACTCTTAATACTCTGGGTTTTGATCTGCATGTGCCTGGTTTATATAAAGCAGCTTGAGAACCCGAGGGGTGGCAGATCACCTCGACCGGATGATACTCATCTCGGGTTACTGCAGGGAATAAAGTGTGAAATAGCAGAGGTACCGATGAGGACTTGTGATATATCCTGAAAAATCAGCAGCTGTTCGTGACAACTGACAAAGCACCAGTGTGGGTTCTACCTCCAAAATGGAGCAGCAAGGTCCCGGCAATCAGGAGATGGGCAAGCTGCCTTGTCGCTGCAGAGGGACTGAATGAGAATCTCAGGATGGCGTAGTGCAATGGCCGGCTGGGCGTAAGTCTAGGGTCAAATTACCATTTCATTTGAAAGGAGGAATCTTACACCTGTTACACTTCGTAAGAATGAAGTTGCACAGATGCGTGATTACACATGAACACAGAATAAGGACTGTGTAGTGTAGTAGACTTGAGTTACTAGGTTTTTCAGAAGACTTTTTCGTTGAGTAAAGTACGTGTCAGGACTTGGAATATGTATCTTGAAATGGTGACAATAACAATTAGAAAGTGAGTATAATTTCTGCCAGCTCTCCTCTCTGTCCTGCCAATGAAATGCTCGTTTTAGATAGTAGGTTCTTAAATTCCTGTTTGTTTTGGTCTGAAGCTGTACATACATTTTATATCTCACCCTGGAGGTGGATGAACATAGCTCAGCAGGGTATTCTTATTTTTTGATTTCTGGGAGAACTGCGTGCAGTGGGGTGCTTCATCAAATGTTCCTAACACTTGAGTAGTCTCAAAAAACCCCAATGCAACCAAATCCTCAAAGAGGAGCGCAGTCAGGACATGTTCTCTTAAAACTCCAGATGAGTATTTGTGCCCACGCAGAATGCTGCAAGCACACGAAGGCGTGTGTCCGCAGAGTGCTGTGGCTTCATTTAAAGGAGTCTGGGAGCAGCTGCATAGGTCGCAACTCGTGGGTGCCCCCACCTCCCCCTGCTCTCAGCACTGATGTTAAATGGCAATCCAGCTGAACAAGGGAGATGAAGAACTTCCATGGGCTTTAGACCCTGAGCACTCCCTTCCTTTAGGGGCTGGATCCCTTCGCGTGATGGTATCAACATTCAGAGATAAAGCTGAATGTAGAGATTTCCATCTGTCTGCCAGCCTGTGTGTTCTTTGGAGAAGCAGAGCATTTCATAGGCCTGTCAGGAGGGCAGTTTTCACTTGTGGTAAATTCATATTTGAAAAAAGGGAGAGGAGAAAGTGTTTGGTAGAGACTGTAAAGGATGACAAAATTTTCCAAGTAGATTTCAGTACACCAGGGACTGTGTATCATGGTGATGTTCTCTAAATGTCAAGTAATGCGTGCTGGCAAAAATGGTCTAAATTCACATATAGTGATGTGCCCTGAAGCTGTGCGGTTCTCCAAGGAATAAAAATCACTGTGGCTATTTCAGTGAGGATATCTAAACAGAGTTTTACTGCAGCTGAAAAAAAGTGGGGGGCGGCAGCAGGGAAGAGGATTTCTGAGGAACACAGAGGAGGTAAACTAGAAAATTCTGTTTAAGTGGGTATCTGGGTTCATCCATGTCTTCTGTAATTTCTCAGGGATCAGTCTCTCCTGTAATAATCTTATTCTACTTTAAAATAGTTGATGAAAAAGTGTACTTGCACTGTAATTAATCAAAAGCAACACCGAGGTAGGAAACCTTTGCCTAACTCCTGCTCTTCCCTCGCCTGCACAGATCTTGAATGAAACTTGCCAGATGTTTCCATATTTACCGAAATTCCCTTAACTCAAGGTTTTCCCTCAGCTTCAGGGTAGAGAATGTTGGTCTAATCATTCTGAATTGTGAGTGAATCACTGAAGTCCTTTGGCTGGAGAGGAGCTCCTACGAGGAGCTTCAGTGCTGTACTGCCAAAGATCTTTATTTGTTACCTTGATTTAAAGAAAGCATCTGAAACACTTTTTGTCACTTCTCTGCTCTCTTTTCTGGTGAATATGTATGCAATTGTGAGGAACGGAGAGCAGCTTATATGGCCCTGTGTTTGAGTAGGAAACTGCTATTTTAAATCAGGTTTGAAAAGATTATTTTAAAACTGAAGATTGTGCCCTTAGCGAAACCATTGGAGGTGTGGGGGCATGGAGAAAGTATAGGGATTGGTATATTTAACCCTTTACTGAGTTCTAGGTTGGGATACATGCCCCTTCACAGGGGAGAAATAGCCAGGCATCTGGGTATTTTGGAAAGACTGTGATACAGAGGCAGAGCAGAGGAGGCAAGATTTGGTTTCTCCCATGGTCTCCCTACGGTCTGAGATTTTTGCTTACAACAGGAATACGTCTCACATTGTTGTATTCAGGAGATGGTGTCAAAATGAGTGCGACTAGTACAAATCAGTACTAAAAGCACTCAGCAGTTCCCGATGGCAAAAATCTCTGCCCGAAGGGAAAAATGCTACGTGGGAGCAGCGTCCGCCTTGCCTCCCCGGAGATGGGGCTGGAACTAACTCCGGTGGGCTGGGTGAGTTAAGGCAGGGAGGTGAGCAATGTCAGAAGCTGTGGAAGCTCATTATTTAAACGGATGGGTTTGATGTCTCGCTAGCAATGTTGGCAATTCACCGGTCTGTCTCAGGAAGGATGTTGGGTCTAGGCATGTAACTGCAGCTCATGGGGTTTCTCTTTTCTTGACAGACAAGGAGGCCATCTCAGTGCTGCATTTTTGTGCTGCCTGACATATTTCAGTTCACTTTCCTATACGCTCCTATGTACGTTTCCAGGTGGATCTCATCTGCTTCAAAGCAAAATAGACAGCTGACCTTTCTGCATAGCTGCTTTACTTAATATGGACTATACACTCTGCAGGATGTTTTAGGTGAGAAAATTAGCATGTAAAATTGTTAGTATAGCGGTATTATTTAAGAGTTGGTTTTGTTCTCCTTGGGTCTTCATGTAAATCACCCTGTGCTAGCAGACCTTGCATTGGGATGTGACTTCCATGAAAGATGTGCCTCACATTAGTTGCAGAACAAAATTGATTCTTCACTATTTACTGCTTAAAAGCTCATCGATGTTAGGGGTCAGTTCATATTTCAGTGACCTTGTAAATATGTGGTTATTTCCTCTATAGTGCAGAAAGGGTCTTACCCAAACAAAGTGGGACCTTGAGCACTTTAGGATTACATTCTATGGGAAAATATAAAACTGTTGTCATTATAGAGTCAATAAGCCCTTGAATTGGTCTATACTGACATTTTTCTGGGTTGCATCCTCTTCTGCCATTCACTATGTGGGAAGGAGATAGTTTTCTGAAAATGCTTCTGCTGATATCAACTTCGGTGTTCCTAAACACAGAACAAATCCAAATATTCTGGGCTTCAGTTATAGCCTGGCACTTCTTGGTCCTGGTCAATATGAGGCTCAGTTCTCTTACAAATTATTTGGCTTGCATCTGAACTTTCAATTTTACCTCAACCCTGCAAACGGGTAGGGTTCAAACACTGTTAACCATGGTACTTTCTGTTCCATGAGGTGTACCCAGGTTATCACTGTTTTATTTAGCACAGTGGTCTCTTGTTGCAGTCATGTCCTATTTACAATTTCCAGGAAAAGTTTCATGTTTCTGCTACTTGCATTAGAAAAACAGCGCTAGCAACAGTTTTTGCCTTTCATCCATAGGAGAGGGACCTCTTTCTTTGTTTTTATAACTATTTTCTTTTACTGTTTAAATATATTTCTATGAAAAACAAATTTCAGTCTGTATTGTCCTTTCTATGATCAAAATCATTGATACAAAACAACAGTAGTTGTACTCTTTCTCAGATCAGGGATGCTGATGCTTTTAAGGGGAGAAGGTGAGAAAGGCTTCAGAAGTGCATTTTAATTTAGAGATGTGCGTGAATTTAAATAGATTTACAATGCTTCTCTTAAAACAAAGCAATGCAGAACTGAAGTCAATCATTGACACAAAACAACAGTAGTTGTACTCTTTTTCTCAGATCAGGGATGCTGATGCTTTTAAGGGGAGAAGGTGAGAAAGGCTTCAGAAGTGCATTTTAATTTAGAGATGTGCGTGAATTTAAATAGATTTACAATGCTTCTCTTAAAACAAAGCAATGCAGAACTGAAGTCTACAGGGCTTGAAATTGGAAGAAGTCAGAGACAACAAATGGAGCTATTGGGCTGTATAGAAAATGATTGTCTGCACAGCCCAGTGAACGGAGGGGAATTGCAGGAATAAGAAAATATATGCAGTGCAGCAGAGCTCCCAGACTTTTTTCTTCGTTGTGAGTGCTTCTCATGAAGCCTTACTAGTGGGCTAAAATAATTTAAGTCTTTGGTGAATCCTCCTTAGCAACCCAGTTTCATGCTGTAGAGGCTGTGAGCACCTTCACTTCTTTTCTCATTTGTGCAGCCATTCCCAGTTTCTTGCAGACACGTGGGACATGCTGGCCTCACTAGTGAACTGGTGCGGGGCAGATACTGTGTCAGAGTTAACTGGCAGCTGAGAGGCAGTGTAAGTGTCTGAGCAGTCTTATGGAAGCAGCTATTGAGGCACACTGTGATTGCATTTAATCTAAGTATATTTAAATCTATTTAATCTAAATATATACAGAGAAAACTTTGAGCAATGCCTGCTACCTCTGTGTTTTTTTTACAGTATTTGAGTTGTATCTGTAAGAAAGGGAGATATTTTGCAGGTAGCTGAGGCATGTTGTTCCCTCGCACCTCAACCTCCAGAAATGCTCCAGGAATTATCAAAACTACTGCCCTTTTACAGCTACCTTCTTTGGATCACCAATAACTAACCCGTGAGCAAGAGCTGTGGTTTGTTACAGCTTTAGGGGTGAGTGGCTAGTGCTTCATTTCCCATACATGTGCGCTTTGAGATAACTGCGTGTCCTTCAGGGATTTGGATTTACTATTGATATGCAGACAAATCCCTAAGCCTGACTATAAAACTGCTCAAGGCTGGAGATGGGCTGAAGTGGCAGTATTTAGTCACGCTACTTCTGGTTCCTCTGCCAAAGCTGTTTGTTTATTTTATGATCTGATTGACATAATGTATCTGCATTTGCTTTTTTTTTTTTCCCCGGAACAGCATTCTTCTTGGTCTAGAAGAAACTAAATTGCATTGGTCCGTGGGTGAAGATTCTTCGTCTAATAACTGATCAAAGAGTAAGACTAGAGGCAAGCGATCAGTTTTTGTTCCAGAGGGATATTATCAGGGATTCTCATGGAGCTAGAACAGTTGTTGCTAAATGCGCTCTTGGAAATTGTTTGGAAACAGGAAATAAACTATGGGGTGCTGAAACTTGTCTCTGGGTTATTTAAAATGAGAGTTAATTGCAGAGTTGCAAAAGGATGACTTGTAGTGAATGAATGGACTATAAAATGGGGGTTGCAATTCTGTGTTGATAGGGCTGCTTTTCTTCATCTGGCATTACTTTGCAGTTAACTCAGGCAAGGATGGACTGTCCATTAGTTATTACCCATTTGGAGAGAGATTTAGCAGTCACTGTAGATAATTCTATGAATATTTCTGCTTACTGCTCAGAGAAGCAAATAGAAGTCGGAGAAGGCAAATAGAGCAATAGTAATTTGATCAGTGAAACGGAACAGTTTATGGATGAGAAAAGACTCGATAGAAGTTTTACCAGGTTGAGTGGCATGAGGAGCAAGCAGAAGGCAGGTAGGGAATGCTAATTTATTCTTTCCTATGACGTAAGAGCCAGAGAGTGTCAAATAAACTTGTCAAACAGGCTTAAAAGAATGGGAATTATTTTTGCTTACAATTCAATATTATGTGGTGGATCTCATTGCCACACGATGTCATGGAGACAAGCATACCTGTATTAAAAGATCAAATAAATTAACACTGTAAAAATCCATTGGTGAGCATGAAGTGGGAGGATTTGACGCAGTCCATCTCAAGGAGGCCGAAGCTTTGCTTTGCTGAAGGCAAGACGGAGATGTGGAAGGCAATATACCTTTGTGCTTGCCATGTTTTTGTGCTCTCTCTATAAGCATCCATTACCAACTGGCTGTGGGCAAAAGCTGCTGACTTAGGAAAACATTTGGTCTGTCTCAGTAAGATTGTTCTTTTAGTCTTAGGTCCTATCTACAGTAGACAGCAGGTAGGTTATTGTACCCTTTGCCCTGAGCTAGTACAGGCTGTGAGCTTGAGCCTGAAAACCAGCTCACCATGTTGACATGATACTGAGGCTGATCCAGAAAACCTTACTAGCAGGATTGCTGGATCCCGCTGGCTCAGAGTGGCTCAGCGTGCTGAGTGGGCTGACATCCATCCACACGAGGTGGTACAGACATGGAGATGCTTGCTGCTGCAGAGGCATCAGGACTGTGTGAATTTTGAGCTGAGGTGGAGACCACCCTTGCCACACGCTCCTAGCATTTCTCTACCAGCCAGCTTAGTTGATATGTTACTTGGAAGAACCAAAGTCCTTTTCTCTCCATAAAATATTATGTAGGGAGCCCATATTTCTTAATGTGGGGCCAGTTAGCTAAAAAAGTATATGCATTACAAAACTGCATCAAAACACATGATGAATCTGCTTCTGCCTCGAGCTTTTGTTCTGGAGCCTATCTTTTTTATGGATGATTTCTGCTGTGTTTCAGTGTTTCAATTTGTGCTGAAAGCTGAAATTTTAGCTGTGCTTGTGTGTGGTTTAATGGTCTAAAACCAGTTAGGAACTGCAGAGATAGTTCACTAAGCTTGAAATAATCCATGTTACCCACATGCTTCTAGTTTTGCTGTTGAAGGCGTGTAGCCCATGCTCAGAAAATCCCTCAAACTGCATAAAGATCAGTCTGAAAGAAGGAATTTTGCTGAGCTACCAGGCAGGGAAATGGTTACATCTGTCAGATCTCTGTTGTGTTTACAAAAGCAAGAGAACAGGAATGGAAGCTCGTTTTGGTTTTTTTTCCCACTTTCCTGAAGCTCTAGTCTTCGTTGCAGAGCTGTATAGAATGATGCAGGCCACTGCACACTGATGTTGCTCTGTGCTGTTCCAGTTTATACCAGCTGAAAACCTGATTTGTGAGGAGTTCAGCAGTTGCCTTTTGGTCAAAGTTGCAGTGAAGGTTTTTTGCAAGGCAGTATCGTTGACTTCAGTGAGCTCGGTTTATATCCACTTGTTGTTCAGCATGTGGCATCTTAGAGATCCATGCCAAAAAGAGATACTCTACAGAAGGCGGCACATAGTTTCCAGGAAAAACAAATACTTTCCAGTTCCTATATATGTGTATGCAGTGCCCTCCACCAGTCCTCTGAGGTTTGGCTGTTACATTAAGGAAGAGTAATGTGGTTTAAAGAAAGAAAACATTGGCTTGTTGTAAACCTCATCTCTTTGCTACAGTTTCCAGTTCAGAAGTATTTTTGGTTTTTTTCCTTCCTTTTTTAAAAATTTTTTTTTTAACCTCTTCCCTGACTGGTTGTAGCTGGGGTTGAAGGAGAAGTCAAGGTGGTTCCCTCTGTCCTATGACAAGATGTATACTGCTTCCATGAGGAAAACAAAAGCTTTGAGAAAAATCAAATGATTTTTCAGGTACCTTAGTCTATCTGCTTCTGATCTCAAGGATCTCATTGTCTTGCAAACTAGAAAGAAAAAATGTTTTGCTTTGCCCATGCGAAGCAATTTCTGGGGAGGGGAAAACCCTAAACACCACCTCCCCCAATCCATCCCAAAACAAAAAACAAACAAACAAAAAACCCAAACAAACAAACAACAAAACAACCCCAAACCCCAAAAATGTAAGGCAAATGGGCATTACAAGAAGAAACATGGGAGAGAGATGAAAACAAGATATCCTAACAACAGAATTCATTCTTAGCTGTGTATAAAGTACCAAAACTAAGGTGCATGGGATCAAATTATATTGTTTCTGATTCATTGTTCATTTCAAGGAGGTCTTCTGTGCCCTTGTGCTGGTGGTCTTTTGAGGGTTGTCTTTGGCCGTGGAAAACAACCTTTCCTGGCACTGGGATGTTGGGGGAAGACTGCCGTCCCCACTCCCTGTGGAGTCCAGGGCTGCCCTTCCTAACCTGGAACAAGTGGTCCTCTGCAGAGATCAGGATTGTCGGGTTTGGAACGTCCCCCTTTAGCTTGGCGACTCCTGCTTAATATGAGCCTTTGGAGGTGTGAGTAACGTGCGGTATGGAAATAGGAGCACTGGGTCAGCGGAGGCTGGTGCTACACGAGCTGTCTCGGTCCTGTTCTGAGAGCAGCTGAGGAATGGTGTGGGTGGCACCCACTTAGTATAACAGGTCTTGACACATTTGTGGATGCAACTACCAGCTAAAGGAGCAGCCAGTGTCCTTTGCCTGCTCTCATGTATCTCGTACATCTGCTTGGCACCTCTCTGCTCCAGCAGCGAGGGCTTGGAGAATGAGTGGCTTACTGCTTTAGCTGGCTGGAGAGACGTTTTCCTCCCAGCTAACTCAGCCTAGAAGAAGAAAAGCTGTAGGTCTTGTTAAATATTGCTCTCATCTAAGATACAGGAAAATAAAGTTTTGGGGGAGTTTAATTCTTTCCTTCACAGTGGGGATGCCAGTTGAGTGGGATTTGTTAGTCATTAGTGTAATACAAGTAATAAGGATATTCTGATTTGCCTGAAATGAGCAACCTGGAAAAAGCACATGAAAGATTGATTACATGGGGTTCCCTCTTCTGTTTGAGGTCTGTAAGTTCACACAAGGACCTGCCCTTCTGGCTGCTTATTTTCAGAGCCCTTCTGAGGTGTACCCAGTGCATAAAGCAGCCTCCCAGCACCTTATGTATCATAAGGTAATGCGTCAAACTGAGAGAAAATAGATACTTTGACAGAAAGTTCTGCACCTAAAAAAGCAGCATACCTCCTTGTTTCTAATCTTTTTGGTTAGGTATTTTAAAAAAATATTTTCCCACAAAACCAATTTATTGCTAACTATACCAGCAAAAGTGGGAAATGTGATCATTGTTTTGAATTTGAAAGGTCTGGGAGGGATGAAAGGTGGTACAAGCAGCGTGGTTTGTTAGCGATGGCTGCAAGTGATAGGCGCGTGGTTCAGTAGCTATTGCCTTGTTTGATTTAGTTTTGTTAAAAAGTGCTCGGTTCCCCTTTTTCCAACATTGTTTGTACTTCAGCTCCCTGTTTCCCCTGCTTTGACTCTTGGCCCACATGATAATTAGGTAAAGAGAACAAAAGCTGTGCTTACCTACTTTTCTCTAAGTAACGCAGGAGAAGTAGGCCTTCAGCAGGGATTTAAAAGGGAAGAGGATAATGATTTAAACTTGTGCAGGAAGTAAACTAAGGGGATACAGAATCTAATCTCCGTGGTGGATAACAAGGAGAGTAAAGTAATGAAAATAAGGGGAATATTCAAGTCTCATGTTTTTGGAGGGAGCTCTGGTAAAGAGGCCTATAAGGAAACTAAGTCATGCTTTATAAAGCACTTTTGACATGGAAGAACACATCACATACAAGAAAGAACCTATTGTTAGCAATGCATTTACTTTCAGTTTGAATCAACTTGACAGGCCGGATATTCCATATGTGTCTCTAAAGATGAGAAACCTTTTTTTGGGAAAAGGTACTTTATACGTCTTACATGGTATCTGTATTTGGTAGTCTTCCTTGTATGGGGAAAAAAAAAGAAAAAAAAATCATTAGAGCTCAAAGTGCTTAAGTGGAAAATCAAGACTTTCTTTTTATCCCAGGTCTCTTCAGTAAGAATTTCCTCCCCCTTCTCCTACCAAGCCTGTATGGAATTAACTTTGTTTGTCTGAAACAGCCCAAGGGGACCAGTTAGGACTCCAACAGATCTTACATGTCAAAGTAGCTCTTATGTTTTATTAACATTACCATTGCAAATACTTGTGTTCTTTGCTCTTCTTCTTTTCTAAATGCAGTAGGAGATGCTTTATATTAGGGAGTTTTTGAGGTTTTTTGTTGTTTTTTTTTTTTCTGGAAGCTCCAAAGAAAAGAGAAAGCACAGATGATTAAGGAGACAAATTGTTTGGCAAAGTAAGGTCATGCTGAGAGGGGAGGTTGTAGCACTTGGACTTCTGAGATAAATTTAAAATCACAGTATTAATCTGGATGCTAATACTTCTACTGACATTACTTAGTGTAGCTTTAGCTGATCCGGGTCAGGCTTAAAGGAAACACTTTAAATCCAAAGCCAGGGCTTCACACAGGAGGTGCGTTCTTCTGTGACTTTTAGAGGAATGGAGCTTTGCCGGGTGGACAGGGATGGACAGGTAACAGCTTAAAAAAACCAAACAAACCTTAGGTGACTTAAGAGATCTCACTTTCTTTGTTAAAACCTGGTCTCCCCACGCACTGTCTCAGTGTTGGCAAGGAGCTGGCACCTCCCTAGCACACTCTGCAGCAGTTTGTGGAGGTGCTGGGAGCTGTTAGGAGCTGTCCTGCGTCGTCCCCAGAGCGGCATCTCCAGGACATGAACATATAGTGGCTGTGAGATCAGACCGCTGTCTGGGCACTGCCGGGCTTGAGCCCGTGGCATAGCCTGTCCTTCTCTCCCACCCTGGGTGTCCCTGTTGACTCCCTTTTTCTTGACTGATGCCCTCTTTGACCTCTGCCCTCAGTCTGAAGGTCTAACTGTAGGCTTGACTGCCAAATCGTGATGATTGCACTAAATTCCTAAGGCTATTTTTAGGTTTTCAAGTCATTAGGCATTTTTGAAAACTGTACTGTATGCCTCTTTCAAAATAGTGCCTTTTATTTTAAAATGAACTAAATTGTTCACCAGGGCTCTACTCCAGTAGAACCACACTTTCCTCACTGGAACCAACTGGTAGTAGATGAAGTATTGCTGGAAAGTATTTTGTAACATTGACTGCCAGATTCACTTGTATATTGAGTTCAACTGTTAGCATGAATTGTTAGTGGTAGGCAATGGTTGTATAAATAAATATAACTGAGGGCACTTAAAGTTAACTGCAGTTAACTGCAGCAGGTTGAATTAATGCTGAAGAAAAGGAAATCTCAGCAATGAGGACATAAGTTGCCTAGTGGATGGAGCTGGGATGGGAATTTTCTAGTTGTGCTGGGATTTTCCTACCTGTAGCAGAACTGCCCCGAAGAACCAGATCCACTCTTGCTGCTGTTTTGTTTCCTCTGAAGCAGTCCACATGGACCAGCAATGGAGGCACACTTCTGGGGAGACCCAGCCAAACTGCTGTGTCAGAATTGATGCCCCAATATGAATTGATAGCTCCTGCGGCAAAGGAGAAAATACGTTTTTTTTCTTAAGATAACCTGAGACAAAATTGACTTGCAGCACAGACACTCTTACTCTTGCTGAACATATTTTGTCATTCCTTAGTCTGGTGCTCATTGTATTTGTTATTCTGTAATAACAAATGGAGGGTTGATTAGCTTTGGCAACAAAGCCGCAAACTCTTAGCTTCATACTGCATACTATGAGATATGGAAAAACTAGTTGGGAATGTTTTGAGCAAAATATGTGTAATTAATTGATTTAGAACAGACTGTGATGATCTATTAAAATGGAGTCTTGGCTGGGCAATTGCACATATTGCTGTGTGTATATGTTAAGGTAATAAGATGATTGTCATAAAGTGCGTATTGGAAGAAGGAAATGGATCCATGGTACACCTAAAGCCCTAGAGGTGCATCTATTTTGGTGATCTGGCTTGACCTTCTGCTGAATTTCGCAGGGTGTTTTTGGCAGCATTATAGGTGGATTTAAGACAGGCTTTAAAACACAGGGAGGAGGGAGAACAGACAGACACCCATATTATCTGGATACTAAAGCACATCCACCTACGGCAGTGTAAAGACATCATGCTAGCAAGACATTTTGTGTTGTGTGTCATTTCCCTTCCCCTCTCCCAGTACTTTTTGCTCTGCTCTGTTTTGTTCCTAGGACTGGTCTTAACTGATGCTCTGTTTTGATGTGGTCCACAGCTCAGTTTCCCCAAAGGAGAGACTGCTAGCTAATCCCAGTTGAATTGGCAAGGTAGCGGTGGTTGAGTTGACGTGCTGTACCCCAAGACTTGGTTTGAGGATGGTGTGTCATTGAGAGAGATGGGGGTGAGACATGCTGCCTGAGGAAGATTGGTCAGAGAGATGAGAAGCCAGGAGCGGGAGCAGAAATGCAGCTATTCCTAGGATGTGCTGGTGTTCCATTTCTTGATACCTATTTTCTATTTCCCCTGCTCCTCATGCAGTGCACAGGCAGAGGAGGTGAAAATTACAAAACTTGCTATATAATAAAATCATTGTTCACTTGTTATTAAATAACGCTTAATATCAAACGACTGGAAGAATTGTAAGCTTTTCTATAGGTAATTCAAACGTAAAATGTGACCTTCCTCCTTTCTTTCTTCTGGAAGTGAATACAGTACAGTCAGCCCCTGGAGTCCTCGAGTCACTGCGTTGGCTTTGAGGTGGAATAATTTAAACCAAAAGCATATCTCTGCAAGAGGAGGAAACAATGCATATCAGCAGCCTCTGAACTGCCCACATAGTGCTTCAAGTGGCAAAAACCAGACTATCAGAATCCAATTATTCATTATCATGTTTTATTGTCAGGCAGGAGTTATGGGAGGAAGGTGGAGAACTTGCCTGAACTGGAGTGTGGCCTGTGAGCTGGGTTAGGTGACTGCAGCCGATTTAAGTCCCATAAAAGGAGACACCATGGAGATTTTTCCTTTTTTCTCCCTCCACCCCCTCACTGATGCTGCAACAACCCTTTGACAGCTTGATGTTGGAACCTATTCCCTTAGCGACTGACTTCTCCTCCTTTGGGTTCCCTTCTTCTGAGTTACTCTAAGTGGCTTGGGAAAGCTAGTCTTTGTGCACTAGCTACAGTCTTCTTTTAAAGGCTATTTTTGCAACACCTACTGTTTGCCCTTTCTTGCCAATCCTTCACTTGTAGAAATGGACCTGTTCTTATAATTCTGTTTCAGGGTATTTCTACAGAGTGAGGATAAAACTGGTTTGGGTTTGGGCACTCTCCCCGCTAGCAGTACTCCGGGTGACTACCGTCCTTGCTGTGATGCAAGTGCACCAGCTGACGGCTGCACCTGCAAGGAAGTGGTTCACCAGGGTGCAACCGTTCGATTTGGGGAGCACAATGCTGAATTACAGCCTTGAGTGTTTGTTTACGTACTGGACGCACATTCATGCCCTATGGAAAAAGAGTGCTATCAGGACTGCAAAATCAAACATGCAGAAGTTAGGAAATGCCAGGACATTAATTTTCCCACCCGCTTGTGCATATGCATTATGATTCAGTCTTTAATTACACAGTTACACACTGTTTTTCCACAGAATTCCTGCTTCCCTCTGTGCACAGGACGTCCACTGCTGTTTGAATGAGAAGCTATTCAATATTTTGTTTTCTCCTTGTTGTTTCTCATGACATTATTCAGGCTGTGCAATGAGGGAGGAATTACTGGTGGCCTTATTGTTTTGTTTTGTTTTCTTGCTTGTCTTCACCACAGCGTGAGTGGCCAGTGTTTCATGAACACTCTTTGCAGTGGCCCTGTCTGATCCTGGATGCTGTGCCGGTCCCATTCCTGAACTGGGAATACAAGAACATTGTCTGCCTTGGACGAGCAGCCTTACCAAGTGTTTCTGATTTCCTTATCTCCATTAGCTATACTCCTCATGCCCAGTGTCCCACTTTAAATCCCAGTCCTAGGTTTTTCCTCCTCTCCTGCCTGGCTTTAGTTCTTGGTATGCCCAAGTTGATTCTTCCATGTGAGCTGGTATCTCATCACGTCTTCATAAAAGGTCTTTGTCTTTCATGCCGTTTGGATGTGGCTAGGATTATGGGCAGCAAAGCAGAGACAGGCTTCTTAATTTCATTTCATCCGGACCTGGATTTAGCAGCCCAGACTGGAAACTGTAAGGAAAGGCCTGTTTGACCTCAGTACATGTCTTTGGGCAGTTCAGCTCTTTAATTCAGAGCAAACTCTAGAAGGCATGAGACGTATGAAAATTCAAAGGCTTACTCCTTGGGCAAGTTCAAGTGGATTTTCATAAGGACAGCAAAAGGTGCTTGTCTGTCAGAGTCCCCTGTCCTCTGCTGAATTTAAGTTATTACTTCTGAAAAAAATAAATCAAAGACGAGGTTCCTGAATGCTTTAAACACTGAATAAACAATATGTTTTCTTCTGGTTTTGTTTTGGGTTACAGCTAAAGTATTTTTGGTAAAATCGAAAAAACCCCTCATGATCCCAAGGCAGCAACCTGTCGTAGGAACATTCAGCCTGTGTGTTTAAAGGATAGTGCAGCCCGTACGCAACTAAAAACAGGGCCTTAGACTGGGAAGTTTTGCATGGCCTGTGAACAGTTGAGTTTGATATAGTAAATGTTGTAGTTTTTCTCAGTGTGGCTGTTTGATGGGTCCTGATTTGATTTTCTTTTTTATATTACAGTAGTATAATTGAAGTTAAATATTTTGAAATTTTTTTTTTTTTCAGCCATTTTATAATGGTGGCACAGATAGCAGCAACCAGAAGAGGTCACTTCTGGGTCTGCGCAATGCTATTTCTGTTCCTGATTACCTATTCTGTTCCTGATTACCACCCCTGCTCTCCCACTAGATGCACTTGAGTGAGCTTGGGCAGGGAGGGAGGCGCTTTCTGCACCCTTTCAAGAGACCTGACTTCACAGCAAGGATTTGTCTCTTTGAGGAATAGGGCAGTAAATGGGGTGCCCGTTTCCGCTGGCCGTGCTGAGATTACTCAGCAGCTAGAGGCAAGGCGGGTGGTGTGCGTATGGCACGTGGCACGCTGCGGTGCGGGGGCACGAGCAGCTGGCGCAGGGCGCAGCTCACCTGTGTTACCACAGAGCAGCTCTGGGCTTGTTGGCAGGGTGGGTTATGCCAGCCAGAGCGTCATGCTAACACGTCTGTATGTCCTCCAGCGCCAGAGCAAGCTCTGGCATCTCGATAGGGAACAGCATGCTGCAGTGTCGACTTAAACTGAGTTCTTGAGAGGTGTTCGTCCAGTGGCTTTCAGAAACAGTTAGGTAAACTAAGTTTGGATGCAAAGAAGAGTAACTTATTTTGAAAAATATATGTACTGCTTTGCTATTCGGATTCTTGCTCTGGGAGCTCAAATCCTGTCTTCCAAACACAATTGACAAGAATATCATTAGCAGCTTGGTCTTTTTTATTACTTTACCCCTCAACATTCGTAACTGTGCTATCTGATTACCATAATGGACTGCGTGTTTCTAATTTTTACCCCGAAGACTGTACACTATTCCAGACTAATGCTCGTTTTGCTTTTACTTGTTTTTTTGAAAGTAAATTGATATGGTAATTTTTTTTGTTTCGTTACCTATATGTGGTTTTAAAATCCTCTCTGGAGATACCCTGTACCGGAATAGAACCCCAAGCCTCTACTAAAATTAATGCTTAGAGAACCACAGGGGAGAGAAAAATTAAAGAACAGAAAAGGCAAAGTTGTTTTTACACCCACTCTCCATCTCTTTTCACATTATGCTTGGTCTTGCCTGCTTCAGTGAAATTTCTCCATTTGTTCCCTTTAAGTAGCATTTTGAGAAGATGCGAACACCATCCATCAGCATTCTTTAAGTTGGTAGGTTAGCACAGCGCCCTGTTACCAATAAGCAGTAATAGAGGTGGAAAAGAATGTGTGGGTCTTCTGGCTTCAGGTAATGGTCTGAGAGTCTAGCTTTGATTTCCTTCAGTGCTCTTGAGTTTTTGTAGAGAGTTGAACAAGCCATCTTGTTTCCATTTTAATTTCTAAAAGTCAAAATATTATTGTTTCTCTATCATAGTGGCACTATTAGAAAAATCAATAAATGCCGGAGGATGCTGAAATACTAAATGCGGCAAAAGCCAAATAAGTTGATTGTTGTTATACTCAGCTGGTTACATTAATTGATTTACAGGTATATTAGCTTCAAAGGCAATCCCAGTATAAAATATATTGACGTGTAGATACAGCACCACGATTCGTACATTTACTGTAATCAATATCACAGATTGTGTTTAGTGTTTGCATTTTGTATCTTCACTGAGTTTACCCAAAACATGAAGTTATTTCTAGTCCTGGTCTTTATGTAAAGCTGAGTTTTGGAGTCCAAGTTGGCAAAGCATTGCTGCTTTCGATTAGTATGGTCTAAAACGAAACAAATCAACTGCTCTTTTCCTTTACATGAAGTACTCCATTTCATCAAAGTGTCTTGAGAGTCTTATTTAAATGTCATATAGTTACTTTACTGTCATTGTGACTAGGCTTCAAGCTGATCACTTGCATGATGGTAGATCCAGAATTGGATTGGTGGTTGGACCTCTGTGGAGGTTTTTTACTTGACCATATTTCAAATAAAAAGAAGGAAACCACCACCACTGTAAAACGAGTCACCCAAATTTTACTTTTTTGCCAGAACATTTTTGTTGCGGACGGTACTGTATGCATATATAATGTGTATTACTCTGAAAATTATTCTTGTTCTCTGAATTCCAGCTCTTTATGCAAGATGCTGTAAATATATGTATTCCAAAAAATGATAATTGTTTCCAGGTTAATCTGTAGAATCACTGCAGCATTTGGGAAATTCTGTATATAAGATATTTCTTTTGCATATATTTTCTCTGTTTCTGGTTCACAGTGAAATCTACTGAGAGTTTCATGTTCAAACAAACCTAAAAACTCTTGAATGTTTGCTCGTCCTTTATTCTAATTTATGCAAAAGAATCACCTTTGGCATTCCTTCTACCCTGTGGTGCCCTGAGCTCATCTGAGGCGAGACCCACATTTTTGTACAGAATTGATAAAAAAAATTCCAAGACTTCTAGATCTACTGCCCCGACCTTCAGTGTTTGACTTCATAGGTTGTTATGGTGCAAAGGACTCCAGGCTGGTCTGCTTTGTAGACTAACTTGGAGCTGCTCTCTTTTATGGATCTAAATTTGGGAGGAGAAAGGGAACATTTTTTTACTTTATACAGTCTCTCTGTGGCCTTGCGTGCCTAGAAGAGCATACTAATAAATTAGGTCTGATTTTCATTTCCACGATGTGACTTCCGTTTGGCAAGCCTGCGTACAGATCCAGTCTTAATTTCACTTTATTGATATTAATTCTGTGTTAAAAATCACAAAGTTCAGCAGCAGTTCCCAAGAGGTTGGTCCCAGTGACACCTCAGGAGATCCGTGTTCTGAGCAGCATTGAACAGGAGGATCTGAAGTAAAATACTTCTGTAGGAATAATCAGAAAATACTGGGTTTTGGTATCCTTTTTTGATGTTCTGAAAAATAGTAATTTGGCAGATATTTTCTCTGCCAAATGTACACGTGTGTGTGTGACAGGTAGGTTTTATTTGTCCTACGTAGTGCTTTTTTTCTCTTGGATCTCAAGGCACACTGAAGGATTTCTCTGGCCAAGTATGGGGGATTGTTTCCTTGACACTTTAGCATCTGTGTGGTGGGTGACGTTTCTTTGTCCAGGTCCTCTCCTTTGGGTGGGCACCGTGCAAACTGATCTTGCATGTTCTTCCTCTGAATCCTTGTAGAAGCTCCAGCTCTGCTCAGTGAAAATGATGATATTGCAGTTAGGACAAATGGAGCGTCTTGACACTGACACAAATGAACCAAGAAAGGGATATATGACTTACGTCATCTGCAGTTCCGATCTGCCAGGTTGAAAGTCTTCTCAGCAGGGCACAGAGGCAGTGCTATCCAGTGGCTGAGGGAAGCGATGAGGGAAACCTGGCTTCTCTTGCCTTGGCCGTGGCAAAGATTGAACCCGGACATGTCGTTTCACACCTCTGCTTCCTTTCCACTCGCTGTTAGACCAATAGCTCTTAACAGCAGGGTCATTCATTTACAGGATACTTTCCTAGCTCAGTAAAGCCTTGATTTTTGGTTTCAACTCGTGCTGTAATGGTCATAGTCTCAAACACAGCAATCTAGCGTGATCCTCTCCAGTCCCCGGCATTTAGCCATGGGTGGCAGGGCTAGATAAAACCGAGATACAGACACATTGCGAGGGGGCTGGAGCGCGGCAACACATTTATAGTGTTGCTTTTATTAAAGCTGCCCTTTCTTTCTCCTCCTCCTCCTCTTCCTCCCTCAGATGATGATGACATTGTTTTATTTGTTTTACTTCTATAGTTAGCAAACTTAGCTAGCAAGCCAGATTAAAAATAAAGCAGCAGCCCTCCTCTGTTCTAACACTGAGAGCTGTTTCTGCTGAAGCTTTGCGGTTGCAAAAGGGGTATCGAGTCCTACCCCTAACTGGGGAGGGAGGTTGTGCTCCAGATGGATGTTGAGTAGCTGGTAATTTCTGTCCTCTTTCTCTCTTGTGTGACTCTAGGCACCTGATCATTAATGTCATCTTGGTTAAGGAGCAAGGTCCCCATTTCCATGGAAACATAGGCCTTTGGAATCTTAAAGGTCCTTTATTTATTGGGTAGCATTTTCTCTCCTGTTAAAGCATTCAAAACAAAGAAGCCTACAGTGCTGAAATCTTTTAAGACATATTGTGTTAAATGAGGTGGACAGTTATAAAAATGACATTTAACATTTCTCTGCTCTGTAATCCTGTAACAATATATCAGCTGGTGAAAAATCAGCCTTGTTACCCTGAAGCCAATGGAACTAGACCAGTTTACAACAGCCAGGAATTTGTTCCAGAGGTCTGGTAGTCTGTGGGTTAGATTCCCAAGGGAAACAATGGGACTCTTAGCACTTGAAAGTCATAGTTAGACAAGAGAAATCCCTGAACAGGTATTGGAAGTATTAGTTCTACTTCAGCTGCTAGATGAACAAGGTAATCTAAAACATTTCTCTAATTCATTATTATGCTCATGGATTTCCTGATGCAAGATTTACTTATGTCTGAATGACTTAAATTTTTTTGCATTGTTTAGTGTCAAAGGAAGCCAGTAACTGCGCAGACATTTTTTTCTGTAGGTCAATAATGGTAGCCATTTAGTATGAGACACATAATATTATAAATGAATATTTAAATATAATTCTAATACTGTGAATGCTCAGGCTTGATATATATTTTATATTTTAAGTATTTACAGTATATTTACTGCAAAAGACTAATAAAATACTTTATAACATACTTGGTGCCATGAACAGTGCATGGAAAGATGGAATGCACAAAAGGCAAAGTAAAGAATATGGTTAAAAAGGCTTAACTAGTGGCACAGGAAAGTACAGTTTTTAACTCAGTTACTGCAGTTGAGGGATAAAATACTGATCTGATCAATGTCAATGGTAATGTTCCTATTGTCTTAAGTGAAACCTGGTTCAACCAAAGATTTTTAACATTATATATCTCCTTGCTTCCCCTTACAAATCACCAAATCGTTTCCACATCGGAGTCAAATCCCTGTTCTGATTTAAAAAAAATCCTCTCTTTCTCTCTCCACTTGAATAGAAGCTGTTCCTGTTTATTTTGCATCTGAACTTTGTTCATTTCTGTCACAACCTTCAGAAAACTCTCCAATTGCAAATATTAAAACCTGTTTGGAGTAATGAGAACTACAAATATAAATGTCCCTTGCCAGAGTGTCAAAGGAGCAGCGCAGATAATTAAACCTAAAATGTGATAAGATACCTGCATGATATATCACCTATAAATAGTAAAATGAGAACACAGAGGTGGCTTTGGATTGAGCAGTGGCTTTAACTTTATTTCCATCTGATTCCTCCTCTTACACTGCAACCTTGACAAAGTCACGTTTTGCCTCTCTGAACCTTGCCGGTGAAGGGAGGTAACATAATTTCACTTTGAGCTCCCTGAATGTAGGACGTGACATACGGAGCTGAACCAAAGATGGCAAGCATATTTGCATTTACTTCAGTGTCAGGCAGCTCTTAAAAATTATCAGAAGATAGGGGGGTGTACGTGTCTGGGGGGAAATATTCCATCTGGGGGGACTAGCACCAGACTTGCCACTTGATCTTCAGTGTGACAGAGGAAATTCCTAAGTGTGGGGATTGCAGGGAGAGGCTCAGGGCACCTGCGACAGACCTCTTGCTTCTGGGCAACCTACTTTTTCTGCAAGTTTCTAGTTAGTCTGGTTCCCTCTGTATAGACTCTGGCCTCGTTTGTTTGAGAGTGTCTCTGTCAGATGAAATTATGGAGAGAGATGAGGTTGGTGAGCTCTACAATTAGGGGTGATTAGCTGAATAGTAAGTTCATTTCCATGTGGCTTTTGGAAGAAGGTAATGTTAGTGACGCAGATCATGTGTATGATAGTGCTGAATAAAAATATCCTCCCTTCTCCCCGTAGGTATTCCCTAGAAGTATTTATCAGAAAACTGTTGTTAGTGCTTTCCCTTCTCATTTGAATCTCGCGCCAGTGAAGATGGACACAGTAAAGTGAACATGATCCCAGAACAAGGTCTTGTATAGATTAGAAGATTAAGATACTGCTCTAAGTTTAAGATGCAGTCATTCAGAGGAGAGATGATGGCAAATTCCTTTCATTTCTGTTTTAAAAGAAAAAAAAAAAAATCCTAATCCTCAGCATCTGATGGAAATATTAGCTGCTCTGACCAAAGCTGATTCTGAAATCCAGAGCATTATGGGAACAAATTATAGCTGAGGAAGAGATCTCTTTTGGTTCATAACTACGTAGTGCTGGCTTAGTCCCTGCTTTGTAATGCATTTTAAAATCTACGATATGAACAACTCTATGGAAATGAAATTTCACAATTTATATTGCTGTAAAGATGTTTTTGTTGCTGCTGAGTTTAAAATGAAGTTACAAATAAACTGTTACTTTAGTTAATGGTATATTTTGGCATTATAAATTAACTCGTAAGGCAGAACAAATAGTTTCCCTCAAGGTTCAATTGTTCTTTGTTTTTCTGCTGCTGCTTCTGGAAAAACTCCTGAAACAGTTTATTGATGAGGTGATGCACTCTCATCTGCATGTAGTACTTCTGTAACTCCAGCTAAGGTTTCTGGTGACATGCTAGACCACAAGAACAAAGCTCAAGTTTATCGTGTTCTCCCAGATGGAATTACAGTCTTCATCAGTTAATGCAGCATTTCTCAACTTTGGAAAGTTGAATCCTGACCTGTCAAGAAAATTAAGCTTACAGTATTGCTGCTACCAGCAATGTTGTTTTAAAAGCCTACCCAAAATGAGCAGTCACTCAAATAGGCTGCGTAGGTATTCATCCTCATCTCTCTTGTATGCTTTGATTAGCAGTGCATTGTCAACAGTGTTGAAGTAATGTCATTGGCATTTGAATCATGACCCTTTTATAACCAAAATTACTGCATCAGTTTCTCTGCAAATTCAGGCAAGCGTTGCTGCATTATGGATGGGCTGTGGTTTTAGTATTGCTCTTTGCAACCAGAAGCCTTAAAAACCAAAGCAGTCAGAATAACAAGATAGATGGAGGTTCTGAAGGACCTGTGAGAATCTGAGTTAGTGTTCATTGCACGGTAGATTGTGTGATTTCTATTATTGTACATAATTTACTGTTACGTTTTTCTTAGAGCTTTACTAAGTGGGAAGTTTATGCTTGATTCGCATGTTGATGTGAACTGAATGGCTTCAGAGCACCTACAACTTCTTCTGTAGCCACTCCCTTAGCAGGTTTTTTTTAGGTTACTTTAAGTCTGAGAGGCACAGATTTGACCTCAATGACAATAAGGTGTTATTAAGAGGAAGTAATTTCTACATTCTCATTTGCACTAGTAAGACTAAAGTAGTTTAAAAATTCATTGAAGTTGAAGTAGTGCAATCTTCTCAGGTTAACAAAGTGTTTGTGTTGTGTGCTTTTTTTTTGGTGTGGGTTATAATGTTTTATTAGCTCTCACTGTATATAGAAGTTATCTGTTTCTGTGCCTCCCAACAGCAATGGGAATTAGAGAAGTTTCTTGTTCTTTTTAATCTTCCCTGAAAGTGCTTAAAATTTTTTTACTCAGCCCTCGCTTGGTGTTACTTTTAAATAGTTGATTTAGTATGTTACTGTTAGTTAAGAACAACTAATTTGTGGGTAATGCCTCAAGTGATACAAGGTGGTATTGCTTTACTGAAGTGCAGAGTTACACCATATTCACCAGTTGAGGATCTGGTCTCTTGTTCCTGGCAAGGCTGCTGCTCGTCTCCAGGTGTTAGGGAGGAGTGGGCATCCCGATTCGTTTCAGGGAACAGAGAAGGTACTGAAGAAAATCTGGGGTGAAAGGATGGCAAGAGTATTTCACATTATTTTTTTTATTTCTGTCTGATTGTTTTGCTTTCCCACATAAGAATTTTTTTTTTTCCCCCTCTTTTGCTGCCCAGCAGTTTACCTGTGCAAGAGCTTTAGTGTGGTATTTGCTTTATGGAACTTAGCAGCCTGTAATTGCGAGGATCCTACTGGGTAGTTGCAATTGCCTCCCCGGGGGATTTTTCTCTGTAGGAACTTTTCTTAACCTTTCAGTTATCACTTCATGGCTCGAAAACCTGAACATGGCTGTTGGGAAGTAGCATTGCCTGCGGAGTTGTTGTAACAACCTGCTGTGAGGGCAGCCAGCAAGGATGGGTCTTGTGGTTGTATTAACTTTGCCAGTTAGTTACTTTTTGCAAAATTTGGAAGCACTGGATTGCCTCTCTCTTTCCCCGTTGCTGATGTAGATGTGTCGGTACGTGAACTCTTTGCCAGCTATACACACAGCACTGCACTTTTGCTGTTAATGGTTCTGGTCTGCCGTTCCCCAGTCTGCACTAGCAGTCCAGTTCCTCCGTGCGTACCTCCCCTATCACCAGCAGTGACTGATTATGTTCACCTTAAGGGCAGCAAAAATCAATACTAAAAAGTACAATTTAATCCTAGCTAGAGCAGAAATTGGGCATGCTCCCCTTAAAATTTCGTGATTTATCTATCTTTGGCTATGTGGCATTTTTTCATCTTCTCTCATCTTCTTCACTGTGTTCACTCTGTCCGTCTGCTCTGGTAAAGGCAACTACAAGAAGGAAGCTGGAACGGCTCGATGCAGTAGCATGCTGGGGCGGGGTGGGGTGGGGTGTACATGTAGCCTTGTTCACATCCTCCTCCTCGGTGACTCATATGCTGCGGGTCAGGTCCGCAGGCACGCAGGTTGGTTTGGTCGACCTGTGCTGTTACCTCTGCTGAGGAATATCGCTAGAAGGAGGGCAATGGTACTATTTCAGTAGCACCCTATTAAAAATATTTCTTCTCCCACCTCTCTTCACTGTCCATTAGTATTTTGTGAGGGCTTTATTTATTCAAGGGATATACAGGATCGAGTTTGGGGGGAGAATTTCTTTCTCTTTTTAAAGTAGATGTAATACCAAAATCAGCATAACACCTAGTGATTCAGTGCATTTTTGAGTGCTGGGAAAGCGACATAAGAAGTAACCATAAGTAACCTAGTCGTCCTGTGCTTGGATGTTTTTCACATACATATTATGATCTCATCGGATCAGATGTTCTAAAGTAGTTTGGATTTCCATGCTAAGAAAAGGTCAGGTTTTATCTCTCCTGAGTTACACATGTGCAATGAGCTCACAGAGGGTAGCCTGGCCTGGCATCTTCTGTATCTGTGTTGTGGTTTAACCCGGCAGGCGGCCAAACACCACACAGCCGCTCGCTCGCTCCCCCTGCCACCCCCAGTGGGATGGGGGAGAGCATCAGGGAAAAAGTAAAATTCATGGATTGAGATGAAGACAGTTTAATAGAACAGAAAAGGAAAGGAAAATAATAATAATAATAATGATGATAGAATATAGAAAATAAGAATATAGAAAATACAATTGCTCACCACCCGCTGACCGATGCCCAGCCAGTCCCTGAGCAGTGATCGCTGCCCACCGGCCAACTCCTCCCAGTTTATATGCTGAGCATGACGTCATATGGTGTGGAATACCCCTTTGGTCTGTTCAAATCAGCTGTCCTGGCTGTGCCCCCTCCCAGCTTCTTGCACCTGGCAGAGCATGGGAAGCTGAAAAGTCCTTGACTATGTAAGCACTGCTTAGCAACAACTAAAACATCTGTGTGTTATCAACATTATTCTAGTACTAAATCCAAAACACAGCACTATCCCAGCTACTAGGAAGAAAATTAACTCTATCCCAGCCAAAACCAGGACAAAAGCAAAAAGTATTTGGGATATTTTTTGCTCCTGTTTGCTATAGCAATAGTCACTTTGTTGTCGAGGTGTGATTTCATCCATCAAATGGTTACTATCTAAAGAAATGGTCTCTGTGTGTGTGTGTGTCTTTTTGAATAGGTGATGCAACATTAAAATAAGTGGAGAGAAAAATACAGTAAGTTTATTTCTGTACCTTACTGTGCTTTTGGTGTGGCTGATGTAATGAAACAAGTTTTTTCAAGAAAAGTGCTACTTAGTTTTAATTCAGAGGAGTTGGATTTTTTTTCTTTTAATAATGCTGTATCTGGAGAGAGTGTCAGTTCAAGGCATGATGAGCAGTCCACTTTCTTTCGCTGATTTTAATCTAGCAAGAGTTAGTTCTAGCTGAAAACACCATGTTTTAATGACTATTTAGTTGTGTGTCACTGTAAAATGAGGCAGCATTCCCACACAGGTCAAATCTTAGAGGACTTGTATTTTTACTGTGTGCAGGAGGAAAGAGACACTTGGCTCCATTGTTGAAAGCCCCGAGAAAAGATGAGGTCAAAGTTGGATTGAATTTGGTGATTCACCTTCTCTCTCACCGCTACAAGTGTTACTTCTGGGCAGAGGGTGAGGCGCCCCAGGGTAAAAGTGAGCAGGAGGTTTGTACAGTTGATACCTTTTGCTCTGGTAATTTTGTGGTAAAGGATTTTAATCTCCCATGCTGTCAGTTATCTTCACATCTTAATGCTTACTGTTAGAAAGAAGCCTCAGAAGCTGGTCTTATTCTTTCATAATAAAAACAATGCATAAACAGATAATGTTTTCCTTCGATCCCTTGGTGGTCTTGTTCAGTGACTTCATTTCTAATTAGTATTTCTCCCCAAATGACTCCAGCAAATAAATAATACTTCAACACAAGAGCTAAGAGTGTGGCATTGCAGGTTCCTTTTGTACTCTCAAAATCTTTCAGATTAAAATAACGTCCAAATAGTGTGACATGTCCTGTCGTGAGGTTAATGTCCAGATCTCTTCCAGCTCTAGGTGAGCTGAAGTGGGAAGGCTGCTGTCAGGTCCTGGTGTCTGAGGATTTATCTGACCCTGAAGGAGCACCAGCAAATACTGTGTCTTTTCCTGAAGCTGTATAGGCCCTACAGAAGCAGCACCCAGTATTACTGTAGCCAAAAAGAAATTAGAGGAAAAATAAATCTTCCTCCCTGCTGTTTGCTTGTTATGTGCATTTAACAGTGCTTTGTATCGTGGGTTTTTTTTAGCCTGCTTGTATACAACTGGTGAGTCAACGGGAGGAAGAAAAACCCCATATGTATATTTTAACAGAATTTAGATGGAAAAAAGAGAAACTGTTTAAAGGGCAGATCATGAGAAAAATGAGCATTTTTGAAATTAGTTCCAAAAGAAACAAACTAAAAAAAAAAAGACTCCAGTTACAGCATCTCTTTAATTAGATCCAGCAGAGCTTCTAATGAGTGCTGAAGATCTCCACTTTCTTCTCAGCCACGAAGATGACTGCTCTAGCGGATGTACCACCTGCACTTTTCTGCCTCGGTGTCCCCCTGAAAGCTTTCCTATTCCAAGACTCAGACCTAGGCAGGACCCTGTGATAGCTGTCCCTTGGGGTCGGGAGGGAGGGCAATAGTCTCCCTCCTGACTGAGGGTGCCTTGGACCCTCCCTCCAGCACCATTTTAGCGGCTGCTGCGTGCTGAAGGGCAGCAGGCCCTCAACGTGATTCCAGTGAGATTTGTAACGATGCATGACACGGCCGATGCTGTCGTCTTAACCTGATGTGAAACACTCCTCCGTGCAGAAACGTTAAGGTTTGGTACAGAGAGACTGATTTTTTGAATGGTTACACATAACTCCAAAGTTGATTATCAAGAAGAAGCTTCGAACATAAGTATTTTTGGTTGACAACTCATGTTTTATTCAGGGCTAAATGAGTATGATTTCATGTTTTATAAACACACTGGGTATTCTGAGGTTAACGGCTCTGATTCAAGCCCTGCTCTGTTTCTTCTCCAGTTCTGGAAGTTTATTTTAAGCTGTTTCTTAAGTTTTCTGCTTTCTGTGCATTGAAGGAAGAGGGAATATTGTCATATCAGGAGTACTTTTTTTGCTCGTTTCTGAATTGCCAGACAGTTGTTGGTGACGGGGAGAGGGGAAGGTGGAGATTTATTATGATTTACATTTTCTACCCAGATCCCTCATTCCTTGTTTAGTTTTTTGGCTTGTGTAAAGACCTCAAAATTTATCCCTAAGCCTCCAGTCTTTGATCCTAAAACTTGTTAAAAGTAATCAAAACCTTTTGATTGAATTTGAGCTTTGGATGGGGTCCTGCAGGAGCAGGTTGCTACACAGACTTGATGGGGAATTGTCACTTGCTTTCTATTTTCTTCACCTGCTATTCACTTGCTGCAATACATCCTCTTTCTGCTGAACTCTTTCAGTTTGTTTCAGACAGAGGAATTGGAAGCGGTGGACCCGCGCCTGCTCCCTTGGGACTTAGTCTGGTGCATGCAAACCATGCCAGAGGAAATGGAAGAAAGTCAGCAACGGTACGGAGGGGACAGAGGTGCAGGTGGTTGGAGCACAGTAGTGCTTGTCCAGCCTAGCAGCTGCCAGCCCTGCTAGGAATTAGGGGCCTGTTGTTCCAGGTGCTCCAAACAAGATTTTTCTACGCACAGCAGTATACACCGTTGAACTGTATAGTCTTTGTGGTGAGGAGCGAGGGAAAAAAAGGCACTTGTTGAATTTTTTGTCAGTTTTTATATCTCATGCAGTCCTGGGGAGGGAAGGTGGAGGGACAAAAGCTTTGTCTTATCTCAGTTGCTGGGCTTGCTTCCTTAGAGAAAAAATAGAATTTATTTGGTTATTGAATGGTAGTTTTACTTTTCACCTGCCTTTCTCAAGTGTCACTCTAACGAAAAGTAAAAGTAGACTTTTTTCTTTTTCTCTTTTTTTGGCCCAAGAACTATGCAGGCAAAGCCTGAACTCCCTTCCTTGCTCTGTTATCTAGACTCTCTTCTTTCTGTAAAAATTGTGTTTGGAATTTGAAAGTCTAACTTGCTTTGCAGAAGAGAGAGTATTTTTCTGTCCTGTGTGCTTTCGAAATCTTTTGTTAGAAAAAAATTGTTATTTTGGATTGTTTTAAAGCTTGCATTTATTCTGGGCCATTCCTGGAGTCCTAAGTATTTGTGCATCTTAGAAGAGGAGGATTTGATTCTTGTATCAATACTTGGTAACAAAATTCTTCTGGTATAAAATATAATATTCCTTTTTTTTTTTTTTTAAAATTCAGTCTAAAAAAACCTCTTGAAGTATTTTTCACTAGTAAGTATGGATCTTCAATACCTTTTTCAATTTTTTTTTGTACGCTTAGAAACAGAAGACTTATTTTTAACCTCTGTGAGACCCTTATTTGCTAAATGGAAGCTTATAACGGGGAAAGAATGTGGAGATGGATGGTGAGAATTTCTAACTGTTTCCATTTTCAAGGAGGAGAGACTGCACAAACAAAGAAAAGACACTTAACGATTCAGAGGCATGGAAATAGGTTCTAAAAATCCACATTTGAAACAACTCTCTGAAGTTTACAGTGCAAAACTGCAAGGCATGTATTTGATTTGTAGAAAAGAAGAAAATCAGAGTACTTCATTATATAGTTTGTGTGAGGCCATATAGTTCTTGAGTCATAATGACATTTCAGCTTGTGTAAACAGCTTATGCCAGCAGAGGAGCCTAGTCTGATAGAGAAATTACCTTAAATTAGGTTATTTTTGAAAGGAATGTGCTTGCCTCTGAGAGGCAAGAAAACATTTCCAAGACTAACGTTAAAAAATAAAAATAACTCTTGTTTTTTTCTTTGCTGTTTTAAATCCCTGAGGATTTAGTCCTCCCCTCTCCCTGTCTTGTATTGTTTTATTGTCCCTTTCTTTATCTTCAGAGCAAATGAAGATTATTTGATGCCACCAAGAAGTACCATGGAAAAAAAAGGGCTCAGTCTTCTCTTATGTTCCTCCGGTTGGCAGAGTGATAACATAGACTATCTGCACCCTTTTTGAAAATCAGTATATATTATTTTAGTGTATGATAAGAAAAATAAATAGCATGATCATACTGTAGTCGTGTCCATCCAATCTGCTGTCATCATTTTTGAACTACAGAACACAGGTTCTGCATATCCTTTGATTTTTGTCTGGATCAAATATATTGTCATGCAAATATTTCACATTCAGACTTCCTTTGCTTTCTGAAATAGTAAAAAACCATATCAATCTTCTGTAAAGCTGATGTCCAGTCTATGATGCAGCTGGAAATCATTTATGCTCAGAGTTCCCTAGAGCATTTATCATTGTTTACTTGGAAAGACAGTGATTAAATTTTGCCATCCCAGTTACTCGATTGATTCCAGAATTTTTGAAATGTGAAGCTTCTAACTCCCTATGCACATCTCTGTCCTAACATAATCTCACTGAAAGCGTTTTGACCCAAGTGTTTAAAGATTTCTAGATCAAGGCTTTCAGGTGCCTTCTATTCTGTAGAAGGTTCATATGAGAATCATAGGTTGTAGGTTCAACTTTAAGTCTTTGGATGAAATGTGAAAATCCTAATAATAGGAACTGACGGAAGATTGTGCAGGGGATGCATATTGGACGGAAATTCCACTCTTCTCATCACTAAAATCTTTTTTGAAGATTTGGCATAGCTTCTCAGTAGGAATGAGAGAGAGGGAGCAACCAGGCTAGATTTGAGATCAGTCTTGATAACTTTATGAATTCAAACATATGATAAGTTTGCCTGAAACAGAGAAGACTAGATTTCATGACCTGGAAGGTCTCTTCCAGACCTGGCATTCATAGCTTTAAAAGCTAAAGGCTAAAAAAAATTCAAAACCTTCTCCTAAAACAAATTAATTTTGACCGTAGCAAAAATAAAGCAAAATAATTCAGTTCAAGAAAGGATTTGTATTTTTTTCCTGCTTTCCTAGGCTCCTTTGTTAGTATCTTTCTTGGTGAATTACAGGGATAAAGGATACTCTTAATCTCTTGCATCACCAACTGTATCACTTTTGTCCTTTCCTCCTCACACAAATTAATGCTGACATTTCTGTTACTGCAAGGAGTCCTCCAAGATCTGTCACTTTTTGTTGTAAGAGTAATCACCACATTTGTACATATCTTTTCAGAAATAACACATTTAAACAAAAGATTGGGAGGGACCCTGTTGGTCCTAAAATTTAGTTACCATCTACCATAAGTACCCCTTGGTGTTTAAACCTATTCGTTTTGGAAAAGAAATCTAGAGAATAAATTAAGAGTAAAGGAAAAAAAAAAACCCTCAAGTGAGCAGAAGGAAGACCAAGAATGGGTGATACCCCGTGATATGTATAAATCTGAGCTCTGACTCAAAAAAGACACCATCATGTGGTAGAGTCTCTTCCTCTGTTATCCTGATCAAACTTTCTGCAGGTCTTATGCTCGTTTTGCTTGGCCTCTTATTTCCTTTTGTAGGATTCTTGTGTATTACTTGTGTCTCTACTGGATTTGTTACTTTACTCAAGGAGATGGTCACAGAAAGGCTAGGTGGCTCTGTTTGGTCTTGCACCTGATCAATACAAGCTGAATATGGTATTTGATGTGATAGATCTGCTCCTACCAGAACTTACTTAATTAGGGAGGTGATGTACTGTAGTTACCTCAGCTCTGGGGTTGCTGTTTGACGTACTTGGTGAGATTGTTAGTGGAAATTTGTTTCATTGTCTTCAGGTCGGTCTCTGAGCTGCCTATTAGGTGCCAGAGGGCTGGGCTTGAGGCTGAAGGCAAAGCTGGTCAGAGCTGCAGTGTTTCATGGAGATGTACCAGTTTCCATGCAGCTTTTATCAAACTGGTCTCTGTGGTGAGGGGTTGAGAGAGAGGGAGGAAAAATCTGTTGGGGTTTTGGAGATGTTGATTTTGGGTGGCTGGGAAGCTAACCAAATCTTTGCTTTTCCATACCCTGGTTCCCTGGGCAGCAGGCAATGATAGATGCGTAAGCAAGTATTTCACGAGGAGTTTTGAAAGGTCTATTTCTTTTAGTGCTAATTGAATTTCTTGCATCAAGTGTTCGCTGCTGAGGGTGCCTGAGAGTGTCCTAGGCTAGGCTGCTATTTGCATGGATGAACCTGAGGAAAATGGGAAGGTTAATGTAAGAGGCTAAAGACCACATTGACAAAAGGGCCAATAACTAATCACCACGATTTCATTTTGCTAAGTATTCTGATGGAATTCAAATAAGAAATTGCTGGGAGGGCTTTATAATAGCTCCCTTAAACCAGCTCCAGTCCTAAAGGAGTGGTGTGGTCACACAGGGGGTCACAGGGCGCTGATGGGGTAACCCAGCAGCAAGTTTTAATCAGAGAAGCTGGTAGAGCTGCTGGTAAGATGCAGGATTAGTAAATGCACAGCTGAATGTGATGTGCTGGAGGAGAGCCAGCACAGTTTTTCCTAAGGAAGCCAGGACTTGTGAGTCTTGCAGAAATTGCCAGCAGAGGCACGAGGCCCATGGACCGGGGTGGTCTGGCTGGGGGAGCGCACGTGGGCTTCCAGGAAGCTTCCAGTGAGGTAGGAAAAAAGCTTTTTGGCACAGAAACTAAGGCTAAAAGGGATGCTTTTCACATGGTTAAACAGCAGTTTAAATGTAGCAAGCAATGGGGTGGTTAGCAATCGGTGGGTGGTTTTCCGAGTTTTATCTAGGAGTTTACCGATGGGGACTACCGGGGATCTGTGATGGGAGCAGTGCTGCTCACAGGGAGCCAAGTGTGAGGGGGTAAAGCTTGCTGCTCCTCTGCACAATTAGTTGGGGTGGGCACAGGCTGATTGCGGAAAATTTGCAGAAGGATCTTATGATGCTGAATGACTCTGCAGCAAATTGCAGTTGGAATGTGAGATTGATGAGGGCAAAATAATGCACATAAGATGAAAAAAACTGTGAAATTTGGACTTTATATTAACATATAGCACTCAGGAAAGGGAACTTTGGATAATTGCAAGTACTCCTATGAAATGATTAATTCGGTGCTTACAGTGGTAAAAAGGCAAGTAAAGGGCTCAGAATGAGGGAGGGGGAAAAAGACATCAATGCAGAAAGTACGGTGACACCACTGATAAACCTCTGGTGCAGTCAGATCTTGAATATTTGTTCTAGTTCTGGCAATCCTACCTCAAAGATATAATCGAGCTAGAAAACCTTGACAAAAATAGAACAGCTTCAGTATCAGCAGAAGCCTAAACCGTCTACATGTTGGGGGTAGGGTTGAATGAAGGGGTATGTGAATAGAGATTCATAAAATCACAGAAGGTGTAGAGAGGCAAATGATTACTTGCTGTTCCTCACAATATGATACACCAATTGAATTTTAAAAACAGACAGAAGGAAGTACTTTACACTGCCCGTAATTAAATTGTGGAGCCCATTACATAGGCTGCTGTGGAGACCAAGACTATAAATGGGTTCAGGGAAGGACCAACACATTCCTAGAGTAAAGAGCCATTATAGGCTATTAAGCACAAAGGTCTGGAAGCAGCCTCCAGCTCAGGAAGTCCTTAAACTACTGATTACTGGAAGCTGGGACTGGAGTATGTCAGGGGAAGGATCACCCAATTTGTGCCAGTGCTTCTCTAAGCACCTGCTACTGACTGTTGTCAGAAATGGGATACTGGACCAGACAGTTTATTTGATTTAACTGAAGTTGGCTCCTTTTATATCAAATGCAAAAAATTTGGGAATCTTGATGTTGCAGTGAAATAGTCACTGCCCCGTGGTCAGCTCAAAGGGAGAACATTACGTGCCCGAAAGGCAAGCTGGGAACAGCAGGTTGCAGGAGCACTGTGCAGTCAGCAGAGATGCATGGGGAAAACTTAAATAACGCCAGAGTTTAGCCAGTACATTTTGTTCATGACTTTCACAAGCACCAAACTGCAGGAGTGAAAACCACCTCCAAACAAACTCGGGCACATATAAATTGTTCATACAGTGTGCAGGTACTGTCTGGTCTTGTACAGGAATTTTCAAGTTGTGGTTGGCAAAGCTGAGAGCCGGCGGTCATGGGTTTATCTACTTTGAATATTCAAAGAAAAGCAGAGCTAATGTAACTTAAACATTGTTATACAAATGACTGTCCTTTTCTCAGTAAATATCTAGATTAACTTTGAGAAAAGACTCCCAAAAATCTGTCTCCTGGCAGATGTCCTAGCCATAGGATCTGTGGAAGCCAGTCTCTGCATTTTTATGACCTTTCAACCTTGCAGCTGAGAGACTACCCCAATGGTAACTTACGCCCCTATGAAAAGGAGAGTAATAACCCCAGCCTGGAAAGGCAGCAACTCCAACACCAGTGACAACTAAAATGACACTCAAATCTGTTAACCACGTGCAGCACTACCTTACTCTTTCTTTTCCAAATAGAATTTTCTAACACTTAAATGAGCTGCATACTATTGACTAATTGTCTTTTGTCGTCTTTGAGGATTCAGGCATAACTATTCCATCTAAATAACTCATTGGAGGGTTTTTATATGCCTTAGGTGGAGGAAAAGGCTCAGTAAAGCCAAAGCCTTGGATATAAACTCAAATCCCCCCTAATCAAATATGTATCCTTTAATCTAATAAGTAGATTGAGTCTCACCTGACTCTTCAGCAAAATGAAAAAGTAATGCTTTTTTTTTTTTAAAAAAAAAATCAGTTCTTATACTTGAATAGCTTGAATGTCTAATTGCTTTTGGTTTCCAAGACAGTCAACTGCTCTGTTAATGGTATCAACTATGGAATTAGTATCAGATATTTTTTTGTTGTATGTTTAATGACATACACATGTATGTGCACCCGTGCTTGTTCACAATGGTGGTGTGTTAGCTAAGTTGATAACATCTACTACAAATTACTAATTATTGGATATGAAAAAGTAATTATCAAAATACAGCTCATTACTTATGATGCGAAATTTCCTTGCTACTGGCCACTGCATCAGCAAGCTGGCTGCTGTGCCCATTTTAACCAGGTTGTGGACTTCATAGTCTGAAGAATGGAATATGTAATAAAAGCACAGATTTACTTTTTCTCGCTCTCTCTTATCAGGGGAACAGTGATTACTTCTGCTTCTATGGGAAAGGCTGACTGTCGAGCCAGTGTTTTCATTCATGCACTCAGCACAGTGGAGATGAAATTGCTGGGAAAGATAACTAAAAGCCACTCGTGTTACCTTACTGTTGGAAAAGTGCCAGATGGTGTAGTCTGCTAGTTAAAGTAATATGAGATATGATCACCTGGATACTCAGCATCTGCTCTGTTATCAGATTTGTGCTACCTTCCCTTTCCCCCATTTTCCTGTCTCTCATCTGCCTTACATGTATTAGAGGGCTATGTGTTTGCTCTTTAGCCTGACCACCTTTTTTTTTTTCTTTTCGTGAGAAAGGCTTCTGTGGTGCATGCAGTGTTTTGACACTCTGTCTCTCTTTGTTATGAGACAAAGTTCTGACAAGCTGTGTAAAAGTAGGCATTTTTAGCTTGCCCCTGGCCCTAAAGGTCACTTCTGGCTGGTTCATGCAAATTTGCAATCCCTGAGATCATTTTAAGGCTTTTATGTTAAAACAAACCTGAAAAAAAAGGCATTATTGTCATGCCTGTATTTTGTGTGCTTTCCAGACAAAGCCATAAATCCTGCTTGGCATGCAGAGGAAGGGCAGGCTGTTGGCATAAAACTGTGCCAATCTTCCCCAAAAGGCTCGTCAGCCTCGGCTCGCTTTTAAAGGAACGTGGGCCAAGTCTCAGGCTCTGCTGCAGGAGGCTTGCACATCTCTAATTCTGGCTTGAAACAGTATCCAAGGCTTGACACTGGGATGTCTGTGGCTGTTCATTAGGCATATTTAGCTTTTAAGTCTCTGCTGAATTTGCCTTCCAGCTGGAAGCCTTGTCCTCAGGCTGGTCAGATAAATTTGTTCTCAGGAATATTCATCGCAGACTTTGCTTTAGTAAATTCGCTTAGTGGATGCATGCAACTTTACAGTCTGTATTGCTTGACAAGTAATAGGCTGTAAGCCGTGTTGGCTGAAAATGTTCATCAAATAATAATTAACAACTAATGCTTTATTATTCAGCCACCTTTGCTTAAGTGGATCCACAAAGTGGATGCTACCTTCCTCTGTTATGAGGGCAGGACTAAGTAGCCACTGGTTTGCTTTATCACTGTCAGTGATGCAAGGTGGAAAATGCGATACTGCCGCATTTTCACCAAAACAAATTGCCATGATATAAACCAGGAATAAACACAAGAATGTCCTCTTGTGTTTAGGAATCACTAATAATTAAATTGATACCCAAAATAGCATGGAAGGAGACTGCCAAATATTGACACTGTTTTCTGGAAAAATAGATTTTAAAAAAATTAATTTTGTAATTTCTTGTCGTTTTATTTCTTTAAGGCCTTAATCCAGTCACTGAGAAGACATGTAGCTTATGTTGTACTGACATATATGGCATAAAATCTTTCTAGCTAAATTGTCTCTCCTGATACATTGCCAGGTAGTAAAAGTATTTTCCTTGGGTTCCTTTCCTCTAATGGGTTTTAGTCAAATGCAAAATATTTTGGAAAAAACCCTTAATGTCAATGCCTTGCCCAAGTTGTTAAGTGGAAAGGGGGCACTGGATGATCAGAGGCTGCTGTTAACGTGCTGAGTTTTTCATGCTACCCACAGGAAAGGGAATTTAAGAGATTCAGCCCACTTGATTTTTCCGGATGTGCACTGTGAGCAGTGAGGCTTCCAAGCTCTTTTACTGTGGATATATATTGCACTGTATATTTTCAGGACAATGAAAAGATTTATTTAGCATATGGCTGACCTGGATTGTCATCACTGGCTCAATTGACCTTTATTGCCTTGGGACAGTGGTAAGATTAGGAGATGCTATAAATAGCTGTTGCACTGTGGGAGTGGTATCACAAAAATGCACTTTACACAAACAGACTGTCATTTCAGTTTGTGGGGATGAGTGTATTTGGCTTACAAAAGGAGATCTCTCCTTGAGATGTTTTTGTCCTCTTCTGAATCATTGTAGCTGAAGCTGTAAGATATTTTGGCCACCACCACCAGATGCTAAAATATACAATGCACTAATGTTATGAAGCTTTATGAAACCTACTGTCCAAGTGCAGCTGAGCTTTGTATCAGCAGTATACTGTGCTTCCTTCCACCCGATGGCTCGCTGTTCGAGGCTGGTCTGGCAGGGCTGGGTGCTGCTGGGGAAACAGGCGGTGGATACGCTCTCAGCTCCTGTGGAGCTCCAGGAGGGTTTCTGGTCACCATCTGTGACTTTTGAAGGAGGCCATATCTATGCCTCAAGAGCTGCAAGAATGACTTTAGAGCAAAAAGATAGAATTGAAATGTAAGTGGAAAGAAGCTGTAATACCTTGAGGGATGCTGATATGACCAAAAAAGGCATGACTCCCCTTCCTGACTAAGTGGTGTCCCCATGTCTTGTTTTATGTAGTCGGATGCTGAATGGATGACTTTTCCCAGCCTATAAACTAAGAGCAACAGATGTTACGCTCTTTGTATAAACTCATATTTCATTCCTCTGATAAAGGCTATTTGGAATCACGCATAAATTGATTCAGCAGGTTCAGCTGGTATGTAAGGAATAGGTGTAACAAATGAGGACTCCACTGAAACTGGCAAACAGAACCATATGTAGTCCACTGGATTTGATATTTCAGCTTAGTGCCAGATGAGTAACTGATCTTCATTAAACAGTAATTTTCAGTGATCAGATTAGTTTATTCTTTTCCTAAACTGCTTTAGCAGGAGATGGCATTCAAGCACCATTTCACCCAAGCTGAAATTAGATGCTGTACTGCCTCTTCTGATTTCTGGAGAAGGGTGGGGTAGATAATTATATTGGGTAATTATATTGGATCTACACTCCATTTATTTGTTTTTTTTTCTTTTCAATTTGCAGGAAAGCAATCTCCAGGTCAGGCCTCCAGCACTTGGCTCCTGTGCATTCCCTCAACATTGCAGTCTCCAATGGACCTGTGAAGGAACCAAGGGCGGCCTTAGAGTGGACTGTAGGTGTTTGGTTTTTTGGCAGTTAATTTGAGCAGTATCTCTGGGTAGTGCTCTCTCCATCCTTAAATCAACATAAGATGTTGCGTTGCTATCAGAATTAGTGCTGGTCATTAGGAACATGCTTCTATTATGAAATGAAGCACAAGGCAGAGACATGAAAACTTGTGGAGGCTTGCGCAGCACAGGACAGAGCTGTTCAGATTTTCCAGCTTGGGAACTGTCTGGCTACATTTGCTCACTGCCTTCTTGACAAGGTCTGCCATCCAAAAGTGATCTAATTTTAGCACAGTAGGGTTTTACACCTCTGCTTGATGGGCCAAAATTTAAGGCTGAAGACATATGTCGAGTTGGCTGGGTCTGTAGAGTAGGTTGTAGAAATCTTTGGTCACCATGCTTTGTAGGTATGGTAGATTTCTTCTGGGCCGAAGCTGGCTTGTAAACACAGAGAGCATATGTTTCGATCCCTCCCATCTTGCTTCTCTTATGTTTCTGGGTTAGTTCAGAAGCGGCCACTTTAGGACTGTCTAGAATAGAATAGTTCAGTTGGAAGGGACCTACAATGATCATCTGGTCCAACTGCCTGACCACTTCAGGGCTGACCAAATGTTAAAGCATATTATTAAGGGCATTGTCCAAATGCCTCTTAAACACTGACAGGCTTGGGGCATCGACCACCTCTCTAGGAAGCCTGTTCCAGTCTTTGACCACCCTCTCCGTATAGAAATGTTACCTAATGTCAAGTCTGAACCTCCTCTGTCACAGCTTTGAACCATTCCCATGCACCTTCCATGTGGTTATGCGCTGGTAAGTGCTAAAAAGATGAGCCTTAAGCCAGCAGGTCACACAAACATCCCATTTAAAGCAAAGCATACAGTAGATATTACACTCGGCTATTGGTAAAGAACTCAGTACATTGCAGTATCAAGGCACCAGCCACCCAAGTGGCTTTTAGGTGAAGATAACTTATGTTTTGATGAATATGGCTTACGTTTATTTCTATTCTCTATACCAAGACTGAATGGCTTTCTAGACGGTGTGCTCTGCTTCAACCCCAGCTGTTGCATTTAAAGTTTAAGGGGATGAAATTTTACAGGCTGTGCTGCAGGAAGCTGGATTAGATTCACTATGATCTTCTACAGTAGTGTACTTTAACACAGAGTGTTAAAATGAGTTTGAAAGCTTACATAGAATCCTCTTGGAAGAGCTTTGGAGAATACTTTGATCTTTCACTCCGGGAAAACTCAGGTCCTGATTCAGCAAGGTATTAAAACACATGCCTGCTTTGAGTCATCAATGCTGTTAAGTAGAAGTCTGAAGGATCAGTCAAATATGTGAAGGGTTAGGCACAGGCTAAATTAAACATCTTTCAAAATTGTACTTAGCAAACAACAACAGCAACAAAACCCCCAAACAAAAAACCTAAACACCAAACCCAGCAACCACAACTTACCCTTCTTCAAAGTCGATTGTCTGCTACTCATTTTACCAGGTGCTTCCTCATGTGATCCCAATACATAAATACTGCAGGACTTGATATAGGTTGGTGAATTTTGACTAAATATTGTGGGTTTTAATTGTGTGTGTGTGTTTGGGGGGGAGGGTGTTTTTGCATTTTACTGCCTGGCTTATGGTTTAGATTTCTGATCAGTTCACTTTCTCAGCTGTTCCAGCCTCTCAGATCAGTGTTGCTGCTTTACTTCACACTTTGATTGGAGAAGGGAGGCAACCCTGTGGCATGTGGGGAAAGGGGCAGGATAGTGAGTGGAAGGCATCTGTGGCTGAGAGGAGCCTGAACTGACCAGCTGTAGTAACTGGTGAATGTGGGTGAGAAAGGTACTTCTCGAATCTGAGGCACAGTATAAGTAAAAGATACAATAGGGAGGTGATTTGGAGGTGTGAAGAAGCTGAAATGGACCAAAGTTTATGTGAATGTCAGTTTAAAAAAAAAAAAAAGTTTTAAATACTGATGTTTAGTTCCAGAGGTGAGTTTGGTAGAGTGAAAAGATATTTGGATTAAGATGTATTGGAGCCAGACAGGAAGTCTTTGTATTTAATCACTGGAAGGCAGCATTAATCAGTGCATATTGCATCCCTATCTATATCATCCTGCTCTTTAGTATTTTATTGCATCCCTATCTATATCATCCTGCTCTTTAGTATTTCTGAGGATGATTCTCCAAGGAGTCATGATGGGAGATCTTTCCAAAGTCTAAGTGACGTGAACGTAAGTTGTCACTTGACTTTGCAGTGGAAGATGTTTCCTCCTTGTTATCTTCACAGTAATAACTGGAAAGAATTCCCTGGCTATAGTTACCATTTTTGATAAATCCTTGCAGGTGATTTGCCATTATCAGATGATCCTGTGAACAGGACAGATTCAGGGAGTGGGATTTCCATTCCCTGCTCTGCCACTTACCTTGTGAATGAGCTCAGATGAATTGTTCTGCCACTCAATACATTAGCCTCTCTATCTGTAAAATGGAGCTGATGATTCTGATGTCTCTTAAGACCCTTTACATAAGAAACAGTATTGCTTTATTATTGTTGTTTTTACTATCTATCATGCCTGAGGTTTCTTTTCTCTCACATACTAAAAATGCCCAGTTTCATCACCCTTGTTACACCTAATTCAAGTTAACTTGTAGCTTTGTTGTCTAATTTAATGCTATCTTTTCACAGCAGGGCCATACAGAATACATTCTCTGGAGTTATAGCCACAGGACAATGCAGAATATGCCTTACCAAAAAGGAACCACCTTAACTGCCTGTCCTGTGATCTGTTTATGCATAGCCTCTTCACCCACCCTCCCCCACTTTAAGCATCACTCCCACAAGTTAAATGATAAAGTAAGCAATTCTAGTCCAGATTCTCAATTAAGTACGGACTGAGCCACCTCACAGTGCCTGTGTACCACTGTGGATCTAGGTCTTTGTATATTTTCATGCTGCCTTTTGCTCCCAAGGAAAATAACCATAAGCTTTTGTGCAAAGTCATCCTGTAATTTCCTTTTAAGTACTGCCTTCTAGCTCTTGCTTTCTTTGGTGCCTACAGAAATCCTGACAGCCACCTAGGATATTAGTGTGTTGAGCTTCCCACTGGCCAAAATTGTCTCATTATTTTATTTGTCCATCATGCATTTGTCTGATGCCAGTTTCTTGCCTTCTCATTAGTAGGTGTTTTCTGGCCCATGACTACAAGCCTTAGAACTCTAGTTATGTCCATTAAGAGGCATTTAAAGACATGCAGCTTCCATTCTTGGAGTTCAATGAAAAAACTTGAGACTGATCTGTGCTTTGTGTTCTGTGAATGTATAGAGTTCTCTGGGTGCAAGATGAATGTTCTTCAGAGGAGAAACATTATAACCTTATACCCTAAATTATATGTATTAAAGACACAAAAAATCTTACAGATCTTAACAAAAATAGAAAACTATGCGTTTGAGTAGAAGTTGAAAACTGGCATTTGGCAATATGTGATACCAGTTTTGTAAGTTTTACTTTCACCTGCTTCTATAAAATAAGTTGGTTGAGAGGGTCTATTCAGTTGCGTAGGATATTTTAACATGCAGGAAGAAGTTGTTCTTTATACTTTCTACTAAACATCAGAAGACTGCAGGGCTGTGATCTCACTGGGATCACAGAGACATAGTGCAATAGCACATGTGGCTGGAGTGGCACAATGGATAGATATGGACTTTTCAGGAAAGACAAGGCCAGGATGGCGAGGAGGGGGAGTTGTCCTTC
>NW_009214765.1:82470-115396 GCF_000690835.1 Fulmarus glacialis
TTGAAGCTCTGCTGTGGAATGGATGATGAACCTGTGAAGAGCTTATGGATCAAGATTAGAGGGCAAACCAACATAGGCAACATTGTTGTAGGTGTCTGCTACAGATGCCTTGTTCAGGAAGAGGTAGAAGATGAGGCCTGCTTCAGACAACTGGAAGCAGCCTCATGTTTGCAGGTCCTGGTACTCATGTAGACAACATGAGCCATCCTGGTATCTGCTGAAGGAACAACAGGGCACAAGCAATCCAGGAGGTTTCTGGAATGCATTGATGAGAACTCCCGGACACAAGCGATTGAGGAGCTGATGAGGGGAGGTGCTGTGCTGGATCTCATACTTAAAACAAGGAAGAACTGGTGGGGAATGTGAAGGTCAGGGCAGTCTTGCCTGCAGTAATGATGAGATGGTGGAGTTCAGGATCCTGAAAAGATGGGAACAAGGCAAACAGCAGGATCATAGCCCTGGACTTCAAAAGAGCAGACTTTGACCTGTTCAAGGAACTGTTTGGAAGAGCAACATGTGATATGACTCTGAAGAGAAAAGGGCTCCAGAAAAACTAGTTGATATTAAAAAAAATCACCACCTCAGTGCTTGAGAAACAGTCCACCCTCACATGCAGTAAGTCAAGCAAAAGCATTAGGAGGCCTGCATGGATGCATAAGGAGCTCCAGACAAAACTCAAATATTTAAAAAAACCAAAACAAAACAACCCAAAACTCCACCCAACAACAGCTCCCTCCCTCTCCCCCCAAACACTCCTCCCAAAACCCAAACACATCTGCCCCCTGGTACAACAGGTGGAAGCAGGGTCAGGCCAGGAGGATTGGAGAGGGCACTACCCAATTTCACAGGAATGGGGTAAGGAAAGCCAGAGCCAATTTGGAGTTGACAGGAACAAGAAAGGCAACAAGAGTGGTTTCTGTAGGCATATCAGCAGCAATAGGAAAAACATTAGGCAACCACTGAATGGGGCAGGGGACTTAGTGACAAAGGATGTAGAAAAATCAATGAGCTCAATGCCTTTTTTACCTCTGTTTTTACTGGTAAGACCCGCCTTCAGGAATCCCAAGCCACTGATACTAGTGGCTGAAGCAAGAAAGACTTACCTTTTGTAGAGGATGACCAGGTTAGGGAACATTTAAACAGACTGAACATATAGAAGTCCATGGGACCTGTTGAGATATCATTGATGCCGATATCATTGCAAGTCCAGTCTTGTCTTTGAAAGGTCATGATGACCAGAGGAGGTTCCTGAGGACTGCAACAAGCAAACGTCAATTCTGTTTTCAGGAAGGGCAAGGAGGAGGATCCAGGGAAGGACTCACTGGTCAGCCTCACCTTGATTCCTGGGAGGGTGATGGAGCAAATCTTTCTGGAAGCCATTTCCAAAAGTATTAAGGATAAGAAAATGATTGAGAGTAGTCAGCATGGATTTATGGAGGGTAGATCATGCCTGACCAGCCTGACAGCCTTCTCTAATGAGATGACTGGCTTGGTAGATGAGGGGAGAGCAGTGGCTGTTACGTTGACTTTTGCAAGGCTTTCAACACTATCTTCGATAACATCCTTGTAGACAAACTGATGGCGCATGGGCCAGATAAATAGACAGTGAGGTGGCCTGTAAGAGGTGTTTATAATCACTGAACCTGACTTTGCAACAAATCTGTTGCATTATATTCCGTGTCTTTTTGGCATTAGTCAGTAATGCTGTCTACTGACTTTCATGGGCAGTAAGTGTTTATAAGTGCCCAGTGATATGCTACACTTTAGATAATTAACATGCATGTTAATACACTAATACGTGTTCTACATATGATGAAATATTTCCCATCTAGATAAATGTATTTCTTTTCCATGTGAACAGTTTGGCTTCTGTATCATCATTTCCTAAAAGCTATACTAATTTTTACACTGAAGGATATTTCCCTTCCATTAGAGTGTCTGCCAGACTGTTTTGTAATTGGGAACTGAGTATTCAATTGAGAAGAGGTGTACATTATCAGATGCTCACATGAGAAAGGAGAACCCTAGGGTGTGGGTATCCCAGTAGTCACATAAAAACATGTAGAGGCGCTGGGAGCTTTAGTTCCACTTAAATAAGTAGTGATGAGTGCAAGCTCCATGCATACTTAAAAATTGCTGAAATTTTGTGTGCAGATGACACTTGAAGCAATGTGTTCAGGATCAGTAGTCCTACTTTGCTGTTTCTTTTTCATGAAGGTTTGATAACTAATGTTCTTTCCAGAGAAATCTAAAGAGGAAAAAAGAGGTCTGTCATATTTCAAAATGGTGGCCATCTCTATTTTTTTTTTTCAGCGGTATAGAGGATGCAGTGATATTACAGATGGTGCCCTTCTTGAAAATAGGTATTTTTTCCCATTGCTGCCAAAACGACTGAAGTTAAGCTGTTGTCAGCCAATATAATGGTTCATGAGAACATAGGGAATCATCATCTCAGTTGATAGCATCTGGACATTGCTCCTCCATGAAGACAAATGTCGTTATTCTGCTTCTGCATACAGATGATCTTTCAGACGATGGTAACAACAATCTCAAAAGCTCAGCAGAGAATACCAGGAGTGGGTAACTGATGCAGGGATGTTGGAAAGCATGGTGGGGGAAAGGAGAATGGCAGCAAAAGCTAGAGAATGTGGTTAACCTAGACCTAAAAGTTGAACACGCAAAAATAGTTCTGAAAATTGGAGCCTACGTATCTTCAAGTTTTTTGAAGTAAAGGTGTAGTACCATCTCTCCGTGATGTTTTGTTTTATGTCCACGTATTACATTTGTATTAATTAAAGAAAAGGTGACTTCTACATGAATAATATTCCCAAATTAAAATGTGCTAAGGTAGAATTAAAATTGAGAATGTATATAAACAGAAAAACATTTGGGACATTGCTATTGTTTGCAACATGAGCATTACAAACTCTGGAATTTCAGAGTTAAGGGTAAAACACAAGCCAAAAATGAGAGAAAGATATTTGGGAAAAAGACATCCAAACAAACTTGTTTCTGCTCAATAGTGACTTCATAAAGAAAAGGGCTGAAGCTAATAATTTTTGCTTACAAATATGTTTAATTAAATTTAGATTGAGCACTAATCATAAGTTTATCACCCAAATGTATATTTGTAAGAAGATTCATCTCTCTCGCTGGAGTGTTAACAAAGGGAAAAAATTCTAAGTGGCTTATTTTAGAAATCTGTCTTACATAATTTTTTGCAGAATGCCAGTCATGGCAAGAGTGGAGGAGAGCTCCATTCCTCCTGTTACAATTGGAGTGACAACTCCTTTGAACTAGAAAGTTGGGCTGACTGGTGTATTTGTTTGGCTGAATATCTATGGCTGCTTGACATGGCAAATTAAATTACCCAGGTTTATCTGCATTGCTTTTGAAACCATGCTGACTGCAGCTTGAAGAACAGTGAGGTATGGAGATAGTTAAGGGCTTTAGAAAAATGGTAAAATTTGCTTTGTCATTTAACTGTGCTGGGGCACTTAAGAAACCTAGTTGAATTAGTGAAATGTGCACAGCAAGTTATGATCACGTACATGTAATTATATCGTTCCCGAACTCCTAGTCCTTGAATTCCTATTTCTCTTTCACTTCAGGGGGGGATTGTATGTGGTTTTTGCTTCACATGCAAGGAATGTTTGCTATACTGAAATTATTTTTGTTTGCTATTAAGGTGGTAATGGATCAGGAGCAATCAAATGGGAGGTCTCCAGCTGGGAGAGCATATTGAGTTTGTGTGTCCCCTGGGAGGCAGGCTGCATCTGCCGGGAAAGCACTGCTGCCTCCGCTTCAGTGAGCAGGGGCTCTTTCTCTTCACAGGACACTGAGTACACACACTCGCAAGGGCTAGGAGACTATGCATGGAAACAGAGTTCCCACTTCTCTTTTGAACGGCAGAATATTAGGCCGCAGTCATTGCTGTTTTATCCACAATGATGGACAGTATCCCTTTTCTACATAGCAAGTCAAAGCAAAGCACGGCAGCCTAAAAGCATCATTTGACACATCAGCTAAACTGCTCTCTGAGTTGGTACCAAAAGCATCGGTCCCACTGAACCCACCTTTAACCCACCATTCCTTGTGTCAGATCCAGCAGTTATGTGGTCACAGGGTGAGTCATTTTGTCTAGCTGATGTGGTAGATAAGCTATCTATTTTTTTCCATCAGTTGAACTGATTCATGTGTAGCTTCACAGCCACTAGGTCCAGCATGAGGAAAATGGCAAGAGCATGAGACTGGGGTCTAAGGGGTCAGGGACAGAAAGAGGACAACTGCCTCTTTAGTAGCCATTTACTCCTAAAGCCAACATAAAGACATCATGTGCAAAATAAACCAAACTGGCAAATTATTTATGAGAAGGTTGCTGAACTCAAAACTCTTGTGGAAAAATATCTGTGTTAAAATATGCAAGTGATTATGTGCTTTAGTTTTGTGTTAAACAGGAGCTCATACTAGAGGTGGTCCCAGTGACCTCTGTCAGCTTATGTGTTGGTAGATGGAGTACCGCTTTGTCCAGCACATTGTGGAATACCGCCTTTAAATTTTGGAGTAGAAAATACTGATTTGCTGAAGTCAAAATTCTTCATAGAAATGTGTTGATTTTTGTCAAAATTTCCTATTAGAATCAAATGAAAAATTGGGCTTGGAAAAGGTCAAAGCATTTTCCTTTGACTGTATCATCTTGATTTTCATAAGCAGCAACAGAATGTCTCATCGTATAAATGACAGTGCTCTGTAAAATTCAAAACAGTGAAGTTCAAATAATTCCCTTTGATCTTACTGAGACAAAGTAATCGACAGGCAAAGTTTTTTGAGGAAGGGCATTGCATCTTGGGAAATCTCAGCTCTTTGCTCCGATTCAGGATGAAAGAAGATTTTTCAAATGTCAGTTTACTGGAATTGAAATTGTGAGTTTTCACACACAGTGCTGTGAAATTGTTTGTGGCAGTAGGTATCTGGAGGTGTGCCACTTATACCAGATCAGGTTATTTACATTTTTATTATCTAGTCTTGTCAGAACTCTATCATAGCATGAACTACAAAGGTCATCCTTGTAGACTGCTTACTGATTTTATTTACACTGTGATGTAAAGTCAGACATGTGAATCTATGATACAATCTGGAACAATCAGTCTAAACTAGGTTATAGAAATAGGCCACTTTATCTTTAGAAATCCTGGATGGCAAGTTATGTGGATATGGTCTGAATGAAGGGACATTTAATCTATTTTTTTAATGGAATTTTGATTCCTTATTAAAAATTATGTCCCAGGAGCTGTGTGCTTTCTTACTTAGCTTTCGTAGTTGATCCTTCCTAAACACCTTTTATAATCTATAAAATTTAGCCCTGGGTTATAATGTTGAGTTTGCACTGTTTCGTCAGCAGGGAATGTGCTCAGGTCAAACACTCTTTGATGAGCTCATATCCTCCTGCTTTGGTCCTCTTGTCTGGCTCCTCATAAACTAGACAGAAAGTTAATATGTTGGGCAATACTGTGGGCATAGTAATTTTATTAGTATGATGTGACTAGGCTTCCATGAAGTGCTGTAAAACTGATATAGTTCTTGCCAGAGAAAATTGCTTTAATATAAGGATAAACTTGAAGGGAAAGAATTTGCAATCTGAGTAAGTTACCATCTGAGTAAGGCTTGAAGAATTTCTTAAGCTAGTTCAATTCCTTAAAAGCTATTTTGTGTTATAAAAGTGCTGAAAACCCTCACCTAAACTATCATGCACTGGACTGTACGGTTTAGGAAAATCTCTGTCCCAGGGAGTCTACGGTTCAGGTGCACAGGCAGACAAAAGGATGAGAAGAAATGGAGGTATAGAACAGTGTGCCACTAAATGAAGATTAATCAGGGTGCAATGGCAGTAGACTGGAATCCAAGTCTCACTCCCATGCAGCCCCTTGTGCTGAGGGGTAATACTGAGTCTGACATCAATGGGAACATTTCTGATGACGTTAGAAGACCTGTGGACAGGTAGGCCTCTCACCAGAAAAAAACCAATGTTGTTCTTGTCTCTTGGTTTATTTGAAGTGAGCACCATAGCTGCAGTGGGCACCACATGCAGACTTGCATAGGTCTTGGCTATGGTGGATGCACTCGTACTCCAGAAGGCAAAGTGTTTTGCCACTTCTGCTCTGCATTGCCTAAGACATCCACATGGCAAGAGAAGCTTTCTTATTTCATCATTTTGAAACTGTCAGTGGTATTTTAAATAAATAATTTTAACCAAGATGGCTATTTCAGAGCATCCTGCTGTTGGACGCCATCTGTTTGGTAAGCGTCATCATTTGTGACTTCTGCAGTGTGGGAACCAAATGTCAGAGACTGTCAAAGCGTTTTCCATCATGCTCTAATTCTGGCTGAACAGAAATCCTGTTTATTCACTTTGCTCAAGTAGTGTACAGTAGACTTCTTAGGCTTTTTAGTCGACCCAGGATTACGGTCAAGTGAAAACTGTAGTCTTTCTACAACCAAATTTTCTCAGAACAAGAATTTTTATAGAATTAAGGTACAGATTTGGTCAAATGAGGCTGACAAAGAAGAATCAGATGTTACCCTGTTAATCACTACTAAATGTCAGTGTGCTAGGCAGATTTTTTTTGAGAGTGCTCTTAGTTGAGTGTATCATTCTTTCAGGTATAAAATTAAAGTCTAGTCTTTCCTGGCCCCTTAATGTTTTGTTGATGTTTTCATAAACATACAGTGTTGATCCAGCCATTTTAAAGAAAGCATTTTTCCTAGTCTAAACTATCCTGTCATCCTAAAGCTATACTCAGTATGTTATTTTGCACTTCTGGGCTTGGTTCTCAAATTTTTGGGCTTCTCCAATTGAAAGTTCAGTAGTCATGTTTTTGTTTCATCTCTCTTGATTTTTCTGTTTCTTTAAAATTCTGTGTACATCTCATGCTTGTGAAATCTAGACTCCCAGTTAAACTATGCAACATGTGGGAAGAACATGGGCAAAGTTTCACTGAACTGTACACAAAAATGCTTCAGTTCTGATTGGTGACACATCATTCATTGTATCATCAGCATCCTTTAAGCAGGGGTGGTCAGCCAGGGTAATCTGTTATGGCTTTGTGTTGTAGAAAAACAAAAGAACACGTGGTTGTTGGGGTTTGGTTTTTTTTCTTTTTCTAAATTTGTGGTGAAAATAAGATCCTTTTTTCTATACTCACGTGGCTGAATTTCACAAACCGGATTAACAATCATCTTTTCTCAGGAAAATGCTGTGAACGGAGAGCATCTGTGGCTGGAGACAAATGTTTCTGGGGACCTCTGCTACCTGGGGGAAGAAAGCTGCCAAGTCAAATTCTCAGTGAGTTATTTTCAGATTTCGTTCTCTTTCTGAGGTAACAAGCCTGACTTCAGACTGCTACTCTGATGCTCTGGTGCTTGGGAGCTTGAATTGTTTGCTGTTGTTGTTGATGCTAGTGTTACAGGAGAAGGAATGCAAAAGGGGCAAAAGGCTGCTGGTTAAATACTTTGTTGCTTGGGGAAAAAAGCCCCAAACAATTTTGAATGACCCAGATTATTTACACAGTGAGAATGGATGTAATGAGTAGCTTTATTAACATGGTAACGGAAAAAAGGTTAGAATATTGAGAAATTTCAGAAATGTTCAAAGAAAGCAGCCTATTTTATTTATATACCCAAATATATAGACTGGATCGATGGGCCGAGGCCAACTGTATGAGATTCAACAAGGCCAAGTGCCGGGTCCTGCACTTGGGCCACAACAACCCCATGCAGCGCTACAGGCTTGGGGAAGAGTGTCTGGAAAGCTGCCCAGAGGAAAAGGACCTGGGGGTGCTGGTTGACAGCTGGCTGAATGTGAGCCGGCAGTGTGCCCAGGTGGCCAAGAGGGCCAATGGCATCCTGGCCTGTATCAGAAATAGTGAGGGCCAACCCTGGCTTGTGTCAGAAATAGTGTGGCCAGCAGGAGTAGGGAGGTGATTGTGCCCCTCTACTCGGCACTGGTGAGACCTCACCTCGAATACTGTGTTCAGTTTTGGGCCCCTCACTACAAGAAAGACATTGAGTTGTTGGAGCGTGTCGAGAAGGGCAACGAAGCTGATGAAAGGACTTGTTCTCTAGACCCAACTGAGGAGTGGCTGAGGGAACTGGGGTTGTTTAGTCTGGAGAAAAGGAGGCTCAGGGGAGACCTTATCGTGCTCTACAACTACCTGCAAGGAGGTTGTAGCGAGGTGGGTGTCGGTCTCTTCTCCCAAGTAACAAGCAATAGGACAAGAGTTGCACCAGAGTGGATTTAGATTGGACATTAGGAAAAATTTCTTCACCTAAAGGGTTGTCAAGCCTTGGAACAGGCTGCCCAGGGAAGTGGTTGAGTCACCATCCCTGGAGGTATTTAAAAGATGTGTAGATATGGTGCTTAGGGACATGGTTTAGTGGTGGACTTGGCAGTGTTAGGTTAATGGTCGGACTTGGTGATTTTAAAGGTCCTTTCCAACCTAAATGATTCTATGATTCTATATCACTTGCTGGGGTCTCTGAGAATAGGGTCTGATCAAATTTCTGTGATTTTCTGAACTGAATTTTCCAAACTGAACTGAATTTTCCAAACTCTTGAATGCACTCACCAGCAATGAGTGCACTCACATTCGAGTGTTTTCCTTCTATTTGAGAATATTCGAGGTTTGCCTTCTCCTATTGAAGCTTTTCTGCTCTGTATGAAAAAATTTCATCAGATTGATCTCTAACCCATGTGTGTCTCTTCCTTGACTGGGGAGTCACTGTTATACTTCCAGTCTGCTTCAGCAATTCTTCACCTAGTATTTCGGTTAAACTGCTTCAGCAGAAGAGAAGAGGAAGAAAACCCCTCTTGTCTTGGTATTTAGGAAACCTGGTGAGAGAGTGGGGATCCTGTGTTCAAGCCCTTGCTTTGAATCAATGCTCAAGGGAGCATCCTGGCTCTTGGACTGCAAAGTGTAAGGGGAATCTATCTTCTCTGGGGTGTTTGTGGATACTGCTTGTGACTGTTTGCGATATCATCTTTTTGCTTTTATTATGAAACCCCTTCAGATCACTTGATCCAAATTGAAGCATTTTGATTCACTAATCACCCTTAGTTTTTGGGGCTCTTTGATCCAAAATACTAGTGCTTTCCATAGCTCCGATTTAATATCCATCCCCCATAACTTCTCAAGTAAATTCGTTACTTTATGGCATATAATGTTAAGGCCAAGCCTGGGAAGTCTGTGCCTGCTTGCAAAGAGTAGTGAAACAAAGTCCCAACAGTAACAGACAGCTGATTGTGGGGTAATATTCAAGGGAAGTGTCATTGTGTGTTTGCCCTGCACTTATACTGGTCCTGAGGCACTGGGTTTTGGCAAAAGCTGGAGAGAGGATTTTTTGGCGGAGTGGACCTTTGGTCTGATCCAGTACGACTGTTCTTATCTTCATAATAGAAGTTTGCCTTTCTAAAACTGAGTAAATACTTCCTCATGATTTAGCTCATTGAAAGTAGCATGGAAATTTAGTAATATGTTGCATACGATTTGCAAGGCTGTGTCTTGGCTTTAGAGGTGCAGCTTTCTAGGAGTTGGAAGGACCGTTTGCAGTAGCTGGTAAATTAGACCCACTTACCTACACTTTTATCTGGGAAAGTTGGGAGACATTTTACCTGGTGACAAGCTTTTTCAGCCAAGAGGCCTGGAGATGTTGAATCATAGTTAGGAAGTAGCAGAGTTTAAAGTTGCTCAATTCTTAATTGTCTGGCCTTTGCTTGACCTGACTGAGTACTTTTAGGTACTAGTGTATTGGTTCCCTTTGAGGAAAGCGATATCTGTGTTTATAATGTATTACAGTGTATGGGGCTTTCATTAGCTTAAGAACTAGAGATGGAAATGGAAATCCAGTTAACTTTAGTTGTGGGTAGTTTAACCTGATCTGTCAAAAGGCTAATGCTTTTCCACTTTGAACCTTTTGAAGACACTGCATCTTTCTACGCCTGTCCTGGTCTTCCTTTGACTTAGCTCTTTTACATGTAGATTATTCAAGATCAAATGTTTTCAATGGAGAAGTGGTGAGAAATAATGAAGCTGTAGCTGCACAGACGTTGCATAAAATGTTAGCTTATACAGAACATAAACTCATAATCTCTGGAATATGGAGTTGATGCTTCATGATAAATCGAGGAAGTTAGAAGTAATGGAAAAGATAATGTGATTTTTTTACTAGCCTCTCACTACAAATGGTTATAACTACTTGCAATGCCACCAGCATTCAAAAATCATGAGAACGACTTAAAAAGCAAGATATTAAAAAAGTAACTGCTCATAAGGTGTTACCTTTGTTTGCTTTTTGCAGTTTTTCATCTTAGGGATTGATTCCTTTATGTTGTCTCACTCTTCTTGGTAAACACAGAGACTAAAAACATACTTAAAGTTAACAAGTCACAAAACACATGAAAGCTTAGTCTGTTTCCTCAGGTGAAACAGTAGAACAATACTCCACATAAATGTGAACATGCACAGTTAGGGTGTATCTAGATAATTATGAGACTCGTAATTATGAGACTCAGTAAAATTATAATGATTATTCTATAATGTGAGCTGAAGCTGTGTTCCCTGTTTCTTCTTGAGTTTATTTACAATATATTGAAAATGCTAATATAATTTATTAGAGATTTAAATGAACATGAATAAATTGAATGTAAAAATCTGAGGCAAACCAATCTCAATTTACTATGTGTTTATAAATTTTCTGTCCTTCAAGCACAGGTCTATAAGTTAAACTTCTATGAAAATTAATTCCATCTGGTTTATTAAATTGAATATATGCAAGAAAAAAAAGTAAATCTCTCTCCCTCTCTCCTGGATGCATTCTCTTGCCTTTGATATGCTTTGGCCCAGGGGATTCAATGGAAATTATTTAAAAAGCCCTACTGAAATTAATAAAACTAACCAGCATAATTAGGCTGAGAGTTTTATCCCTGCTGTAACATTTCCTAAGCATTTAACAACATTCTGTGAGAAGGTTATCATTCTCTGCTAAATGACCCAAGTATTTTTCTGCAATGCAATGGTCAGGCCCATCAAATTAAATATTATGTGATAAGCATGAAATGACATACTCTTCTGAAGTGGTCTGAGTTCTCTGATTTGCATGTATGGTTTTTGTCCTCTTTTCACTGGCTCTGCTCATCCTCTTCGTAGACCGCTCCCTTTTAGAGCGATGATCTGCACTTAACAGCTTTACCTGCTACCTAAAGGGAGACTTTTACTTCTACTTCACACGCTGGAGTACTGTGGCGCTTTATCTTTCACAAAGTCCAATTCTTAACTGGAGGAGCTTCAGACCTTTTTTCAATATGCAGAACGGTTGAGATCACGAAGAGAGGGGAAAAAAAAAAAAAATATTGCATGAGGAGAGAAACACCTCCTGTTCCACAGCTAACTTTTTTCCTCATGGGAATAGCACACCTCCGTGCACACACGTCTCCCTTTCCTCTTACAGAAATCCGCTCTGCGGAGGAAGTGTGCTGCCTGCAAGATTGTGGTCCACAATGCGTGCATGGAGCAGCTAGAGAAGGTAAGACATTGCCATCTTCTGGAGCCTGACGCGGACAACACTCATTTAATTCTTTTACTGAGGTTTCAGTCTGGAAAACGCCATATGCCAAAGTAGGTTATCGTAGCTGTTTTGTCAATATATTTGTTAAAAGGTTGACTTAAAATTCCAGCTTATTTTTTTAAAATAGATTTCTTCAAACCCTGTGAACCATTTTAAAAAAAAAAACCCAATGACAAAAAACCACGGAATGCTTTCACAACTTTTAAGATTAAAAAAATAATTTCCCTCTACTTCTAGATTGAAAATTGAAGCTAGCAAATGCAGTATCGTTTCGTGCACAAAATTGGCCTTTCAAAATTCCTCAACTAAACCCAGCATAATTCATTTTATGACAGCTACATTTGTTATGAGCAATGCAGCATAAGATGCTACTATGAACATTTTTCACTGTGTTTACTAGACTATACTGTTTTCTCCTCAAAACCTCGGAAATTAAGTTCTTGTTTTTAAAATGGAAAACATAAAAACTTTCCTTTATAGTACCATTATTTCTGTGAGCATCTGTCCTGCTTCTCAGTTCCTTCAAGGAGCTCTCCTTACCCCCAACTGCCTATAGAATAGCTATCACTGAGTTCTTTTCCCACCAGTGATTCTTCTTCATTATGCCTAACTGTTAATGTGTTGAAAAAATTTCCCTCCACTGTTTTTCTTTCTTGGTGGGATATGTGTAAAGAAATATGAGTGGGAATTTCCCCATTGATTTCATTAGAGCTTCGTTTTCACTTCTATATGTTTTGCAATGTTGTTCTCCATAAAAGAAGTTGATGCATAACAAATTTATAGCAGCAACCCTTTGGAAAGAGTTTTTCCTTTCCAAGTATTTGGACTTGTGTTGACAAATGTCACAGTGATTGCCATAATACCAAGTTGGAGAGGTACCATTCCCACCCCCGATGCTTTTACCCACGGTGAAATTAGCATTAGCACATGCTTTCAGCACAAAATGTTACCAGTGAATTTTTCATGACTTCCTTCATCAGCAGCAGTGCTGACTCTCCATAGCCCAGCGAGCCGGTGGCATTGCCAGCCGGAGCAAATGAGCACTTAGATAAAACCCATTCTGTTGAGCTTTTTTATGCCATTCTGGAGACCATGAAATTCACCTCTTGGCAGAGGGTTGTTATAAAGTCTGCATCCCTCTTAAACCCTGTGGAGCTTAAAACTGGTGCATAAGTATTCTGCTTGGCCCTCTCTGCAAAGGTGTAAGTTGTAAGTAAAATAAATATAAGCTGGGGGTCTTTCCAGCCTGCCATGACTCAGCAGTGAAACAACAAATTGCAATTCCAGGTGAATAGCAATGGAGGAACACTAATATTGCTATGGCTTTTATTTCTTCTTAAGTAATAAGTATTCTGTTTACTTTTTTCTTTTTTTTTTTTTTTCCCCTCGCTCCCCCTCCCTTGAGCTATGAATTTTGAAGGCCATTATTAAATGAGGGAAGAACTTATTTATATGGGAAGGGTTGTATTTAAATTTGGGGAAACTCAATCCTTCTGCCTTCATGACAAAAGCGTAGCTATGCAGTATCCTTAAGTGTTTTATGCTTTGAAGGATAGTCAACTTAAGCTTGAATCCATTTCATTTAGTGCATCCTTACCTCACATATCCTTTGGCCTTTTCCCATGCATCTCTCTTCTTCAGTATATTTTTTTCTGTCTATATCCCCCTGCTCTTATTTCTATTGATTTTCTTTTCTCAAAAGATTTTGGGTTTTTCTCATAGGACTCCCTTGTTGTTTGTTAAATGCTTTTTCTCCTCCTCTTCCTAAAAATGTCTTCCGTTCATGGAAGCTCCTGCTGTCTTCTTTCTGTCTTTCCTCTCCCATCTGAAGGCGGCAACACCACTGCATGCAGCAGTACAATGCTCCCCAAATGGTTTGTGGCTGGGGAGGTGGATAAAAGCAGCCTGATCTGAGCAAGGTAGAAATTTAGGATAATTTGCACAGTTCTTCATGTGAATGAAGATTTCTCCACAGATTTTGTTTATGAAGACATAAAGCTGGGATGTGCAAAAAGGTCTTACAGAGTTAGATTTCCAGCTCCTATTAACTTTTGAGACCTTGGCTTAAGTCCCCTTTGGTTGCAAATGATCTTCAGAAAAAAAACAGATGAAGCAGTTTCCTTCTAGGCAAGGGGGAGACGGTTTAAATGGTTGAACTGAGCAGGCAGCAATAGCAGTAGTGAAAATGAGGGCTGCGTAGAGATCTAGCAAGGAGAATTATTATGGCATATGAAAAGAGATTTTCTGGCATCCAGGTAAGTTACTTTGTTCAGCTAGTGAAGCTAATATTTTAACAGATAATATATATTTTGGAATTCTGGCCTAGATCAACATATTGGAATAAATTCCCTCTCAGCTCACTTTCGTTTCTAACAGCTTTATTTTAATGCCAGATTAATTTTCGCTGCAAACCGACTTTCCGAGAAGGAGGTTCCAGATCTCCAAGAGAAGTAAGTAATGGACAAATGGCGATTGCTTTTCATTTGATTTATGTCCTGATCCATCTGGTGTGGAGCTGCAGCAGTGCTTTTAGATTCAGAGGAGTCTTAGACAGAGTATTGGTTCCCAGTGGGAGATGTTCTCTTCCCCAGAATAAATGTAAAATGAATTCTAGCTGATGCACTCCATTACTTACACTGACAGAAACCATTTAATCTTTCTGTTGTCTCTTTTTCCATTCATTCAGCTATTCTGTCTTTTTTCTTTTTTTGGGTAGCATTTCTTTTTTCTTCCTGACCTTTGAACTATTTTTTATTTTTCTCTGTTTCCCTCTCCTTCCACTTGCCTCTCCTTTAATTTTTTTTTTTTTTCCCTAGAAGTTTCTCTAGCATCCTAAGATTTTTTTTTTTTTTTAGTAAAAAAACCCCCCAAACATTAAAAAACCTTATGGCTTGCCTCCGGCTACTGTATGAATTCAGCTCCTTTGAAGGTGCCTGGGTGTTTATTGTTGTTTATTGATATATTTATATATCTGTCTTACATAGTTAGAAGCCAGTATTTCAAAAACACCTCTTAACTTTTATAATTGATTTGGCGGCCAGCTTGCTCTTAGCAGAGGTAACTCAATTCCCTGCCACATTGGCGCTTCAGCGCTGGCTGGCATAACAGCATGGTGTAGGCAGACCCCTTCTAACCCCCTTGCCTGCACAGAAAGACAGGGAGGAGTCCTGCTCACCCTCCTGTCTCTTGCCCACTGCTTGCTGCCATCCAGGATGTAAGTAGTCCAAACAAGGATAAAAGACTGCTTGAATGACTGCTCCTTCCTCCCCTCCTTCCCTTCTCCTGCATTGACTTGTTATTTTTTGCATTGTAAGACTGTATTTCCAAGCAGAACAGAGTGGGGCCCTGCATTGTGGCTGGACACAGCAGTGTTTGGGCACTTCTGTGCGCTGTATTTAGGTGATGTAATGAACATCCGCATCATGTAATGAACTTTCTTCTTTTTGTAGAAGAGTACTGAGAGAGTAGTTCTGGCCACATTTCAACATGGATAAAGACACCATCTCGTCCTTATTCCTCCTGCAGTTTTGGTTGTGTCTGGGGTTTCCCGCGTGGAATGCTGCATTTTGCTCCTGAAATGATTGCATTGGCTGAAGGGACCTTTCCTTTCGTGTCTGTAAACCGATTTCACACAGATTGTACCTTTGAGTGCAAGCTGTCATTCCTTCCTATAACATATTTTTTTTTGTCCTTCTTTTGCAGAACTTTGTCCGACACCACTGGGTGCACAGGCGGAGGCAGGAGGGGAAATGTAAGCAGTGTGGAAAGGTAAGATTTCCAGTGCAGCACAAGCACAACACTGGACACTTTTGAATTCAGGGTAGCCAGCAGGTCCTTCTAGTCACTGAAATTTTTCTATCCTAAACGCTTGGCCTCTCTTAGGCAGAAAATGGCAAGCCTGATATGTTGAGTGGTAGCCGCCCTGATTCCCACGTGGGAAGAGAAAAGGCAGCTGCATCTGCAGAAATGAGCACATCATGTGTCCTGGGACATTGTGCTGCACTGGCTGGTGAAAATGAGGAGGAGGAAGGCTGTGGCTCTTTGAGCCACTTTCTTCGTTAAGCTAACCTGTGCCAGTATGGCGTTCTCACAGTGCTGTCCTCTGCCAAAGTTGTGATGGACTATTTTTTCAGGCTTCTGGAAGAAGAAAGGCTGTTGCTTTCTTTCTGCCCTGGCAGACCCTAAGATTTGTGAGACTGTTTCACATTTCTTCTGCTGCATAGATTATAAAAGTTTGTTTCTAAAAAGCTATAAAAAGGGGTAAGAAGTACCTTATCTACTGAAGACTTTTCTTCTGGAATATTATGAACCACTGAAATCTGTTGAGAGATATTTAAAAATTAAACTAATACAAGGGCTTAATTTCCTTTCTCTAGCACTATATTATACTTTTGCCTCCCTCTTCAACTAGTAAGAAAGACCGTGTCTCGTCTCCATGGCACAGCACTTAAGTCAGAGGAAAATCAGATTTGTAGCTGGATACTGATGTAAATCACCAGCTACCAGCTGCAACAAAGCATGGAATAAAAATGTGGTGCCCTTTTGTTGCGAGTACCATGTGAACAGTGCAGCAAGGCACTTTGCATGCAGCATTCTTACGGTATGACTTTGCAGTGATATTGCCTTCCTCCTCTGCCATTTTGGCCTGGATCTCCCCTAGAGGCATTAGGAGCTGATTTTGCAATGGGAGTACTTACTGCCTATCATATTGAAACCTGTGTTGGGTACGTTCACGTGGGCAACATGACGAGTCCATCCTAAAATTCCTATCAGCTCTGACTGTATGGAGAAGTTCAGAGGAAATCACAGTTTTCTCCTTAAATAAGAAATATTCAGTTAAGACCAACATGGGTGTATTGTAGGAGAGTTCTTTGTCAAGAAACAGAAAGCATTAGGGAAAATGATAACAAGAAAAAAAATCCCGTTATATTTATTGGCCAAGCAGTCTCCTATTACAGCAAAATATTTGTCTGTCTTGTGCTCCGCTGTTACATTTCTTATACCTCCAAGAGAGAACCATCTTTTATATTCTCTTGTCATGTAAGAAACAGGGAACTATCATTGAAATGGAATGGCAGTAAATTTAAAGCAATAAAAGAAAGTATTATTCATGGAATACCTAATGATTCTGGTAGATCTCATTGTGTAATATTAGTCCTATCCCATGTCTGGAATTGGGTGGTTAAATATTTTAATGATCATTAATAATAGTTCGAGTAAAGAAAGTAGAAATGAACATTTAGGATATACCCATCTCATGCTTCAAGTCATAAGCCAGTGGAAAGGAATTCATGCTCCCCAACATTCTTAGTATGGCTTTGCGGTTTTATATTTTGTGTGCTTTCTGTGCCACGGTTGACACTTCCCGAGAGCTGGAGAACAGAGGTGTCTATGTCAGTGTTTCACCTCAGAGCAGACGTGCAGTTTGGAAGAAATTTTCCTGACTGTCATCTCTTACCATGGTTCACATGTGGAGCAGTCTTGCAGCAAATGAACTGAATTCCTTTTAGTTTAAACTTAATTGAAAGTTAACTCTGCAGCTACTAATGGGCATTCAGTCCACAGGACCAGACTATAGCTAGTCAAAAATAAAATTCTCTGAAAATCCTTGTGTATAGTGTCCTCAGTACCAACAGAGCTTGTGCTCCCACTGTTATACGTCACTTGCTAGCACAAATACAGCTTATATGGTCTCATCCAGACTTCAGTTTTCTTCTCTTCTCCTTCTCAGGGGTGATTTCACTGCTGTACTGCAAAAGTACCATATGCAGAAATCAGTGGCAGGGAAGGGTGGCTGGAAAGTCTTGTTCAAAATATTGCTAAGTGCAGTGGAATCAAATGGTCTGTTTCTGTCTACTTGCTGGGATGATTCCCCTTTTTTTGGAACTGGAGACTGTAATAGAAGGATGGCCATGTCTCTTAAGACAAAGTACCGTTGAGCCCAGTAGTCAACAGTGGCTTATTATGGAAAAGCGTAAGTAGGGGCAGGTGTTTAGTGATGCATCCCCAAAACAGTCTCCTGGCCTCTAAGAATTTGTCTCATGAATTTCCAGGAATGGTGCCTTTATATTTAACAGCCTATGATAACTTTCTCTCCTGTGATCTTCTCTTCTCTCTCCATGAGTTCCTGTAAACTTGTAGCATTTACAACATCCTTTAGCAAGGAATTCCCAAACTTAACTACATGCTGTGAGAAGAACCACATTTTGATTGTTTCAAACCTGTCCCTTACTATTTTTTTTCTAATGCTCTATAGCTCTTGTGTTGGAAGCGATGGTAAATAAAAGCTCCCAAACCACATTCTCTACATCATTTGTGATGTTTAAGAACTCATTTCTTTCTCTTGCAGGTGGGGAGAAAAGATACTTTTGTAGCTTTTAGCTGTTACTAGCTGTTTGTTACCTGGGATCATCAGAGAAAACAGGACTTTTTTTTTCTTCACGTAATACCACATAAGAACGTTCAGACCATGTGGCCCAGCATCCAGTCCATGACTGTGTGCAGTAATAGAAGCTTAAGGATGAATGCAGAGTGATCTTTTCTTCATATACTTCCAGTTACCAGTGGCTTAGGGATTTTCCGAGACTAAGAATGGATCTGGACTATCATGCTAAACAGACACTTTATTTCTTTCTACTTTCTGTGATGTCCAAAGCAGTGTGGCTGCTATACGCACGCAGTGTGTAGCTACAGCATCTATCTCTTTCTGTTACTGGTCCCTTTAAAGGCCTGTGGATTGATGCAGAACTGTATGTTTTCCTTGCATATAATAGCAGGATTGAAATTCCTAGTCGTTGAAAGGCAATTCTAGTTCTTTGCTGTTCTAGCAGACATCACCATCCAAGTGCTTCTGGTGCTGTCTGTATTCGAGTTGTAATAATACCTGTCTCTCCTACAGTAATGTTGCATTGGACTGTCTCTGAAAGCATTAAAAAGAGAATAAATATCATAGGAAAATATGTGCAAAACTGAATTACTAGTAGCCCTAACACTGATGTGAAAAATGCTATTTAATAAGTACGTTTGAGAATATAACCAAAACATGTTGGAGCTAGTAATCCCTGTGTGCTCTGTTTGTGTTCATGGGTGCCTATATTAATGTGGACTTTGATCCCAATTATTTAGACAGATGGTAATCACCAACATAAGCTGGGGGCTCTGGTGCTCTTTTCCTCCAAATATATTTCCTCTGGTATGCACAACTCCGTATTTCTGCAGGAGCAGCTCACAGCATGGGATTTCATGTGTTGTACAGGAACTGGGTGCCAGTGAATCAGGGCTAATCAGGTACTGTTAGGCCGATATTCTCACAAAGGTGAAATTAATTTTCTAACCCAAAATTTCTAAATTTGTGCAAAGACTTCCTTGCATGACCCAGGAACAAGATAGCTGAATTTTAGTTTTCCTTCTCGCTGAGAGAAGGCAGAAGAGATGATTTCTGGTGGAATATGGGGGGATCCAGTGTTTCAACCTGATAGTCCTCATCAAATCTCACTGTGACCTGCAGTGCATTGCTTTATTTCATCAGTTCCTTTGTTTGTAAAGCTGGCTTTCAAATAATTGCTATCTTACCTCAAACATGTATCCTTAGGAAGAATTAGCTCACATTTGTAAAGCAATTTGAGGAAGAAAAGTGGTATTTCATTGCTACTTATCATTAATATATTTTTATTGCGGTATCATTTTCTCTAACGACTCCCTAAAAGCCAGCTGGCTTACTGAATAAATGAAAACCAGTCCATCCAGAACCAGACAAGCTGCTCAGTCCATATGTTTAAAATACACCACTGATGGGCTGTGGAATTAATGTACTGAATTTTAGGTTTTATTAGCAGAGGTTTTGGGAGAGAAGAATTTCTCCCCTGCTTGTTACAAAGCCGAACAAAACAAAACATTTCATGCCTGTGAGGGGGCTGAAGTAATTTTTTAAATATACTTTGGGACAAGAAAGAGTAAGATTTGTGAGAAACATTAAGAAGCACTAGTCTAAGTGAACGAGAATAGAGCGTTTCGTCCAGTGTCAGAACTCCATTCCAGAACTCATATCGTCATACTTTCACTCTGTTTGTTCTTGTGCCCACACCGAATGGCAGACTAGATCTGGCCAGCCAGAAGCAGCTGGTCAGCTTGTCTTTGTGAAGCCATTTGACTACGCTCCATTACTAAACCCGAATATGCCAGATCGCCATCATTATGAAGAATCTACTCTTTGAATTTCTCTGAATGTAAAACCTGAGGCATTAGGGGAAGGATTAAAAAAACAAAACAAAACAAAACAAAAAACCACACTTCAACAACAAACCCCCCCCCCAAAACACAAAAACAAACTAGGCAGAGGTGACACAAGCCTCTTTAGGAGTAGGCCTTAGTTGGTGGTGTGGTCCATCTGGGAAGCTGGTTTGAATACATGCTGGGGACACCTGAAGAAGTAGCTGCAATGTGCACTTCTGCATGGCGGGCAGACAGGGAGAGGCTCCTCCTCTTCAGAGTATTGATAGGGTTGTCCTCAACTACCGCATATGGACAGATTGTAGCTCAATCCCTCACTTAAACAAGAGCAGAGCATCTCTGGATGGGTTTTTGGTTGTTCATTTAATTCTCCTTCTTGGTGTGCTTGACATTGTCATTGTACTGAGCGCTAATAGGCTCATTTTTCCTGCAGGTGTCCATCTTCCTATTCATTTCCACAGCAGCTAGGATAAGAAGGACCTTAATTACAGAAGCTTTGAGGAAATGTCCTGTTAGGTGTTACTAAATCAGATTATTATAACTCTTTGCACTGGGTCTTGGGCATTGCCCAGCATGTAGGAGATTCAGGTAAAACTCAGCTTGTCAAAAAGAAAACTGGCTCACAAATTCATGACTTGGTAGAGAGACTTTCAATTAAAAAACTGGGTAGTGATGGGTTACTTAATGTAGTAGAGAGGCTTGATAGAAGCCAATGAATAAAGGATGTAGACAACCGCAAATCTGAAATAAATCTAAGCAGTGAAGGTGACTATGATAAACTGTTCAACGGAGTTCTGGACTTTCCATCTCTGCAGCCATTAACCTAAATCATTTTTTTCTCTGACTAAAATAAGCTTTAACCGAACACAAATTTTCAGGCTGTAACTCCAATTACCATTTGTTGCCTGTGTTATATGCCAGAAGGATATATATGACCCAATGGGTTTTCCAGCCTTAGAATTTAGAGCAAAGTGATATGTCTGAAATTGCATTCTACAAAAATTAGTCTTCTGTGGGAGAATAAAATCTCATATTTGCTGGTAATGGTGTTTTTTTCTCTTTAAAACTATAAAGAAATATTTTCTTTTGTATCTGTTTGATTTGAATCAGACCATCTTGGTTTTTGGAACTTACTAAAAAGATTTTGATCTGAATCAGCTCAATAAAACAATAAACAATTTCCCAATCAGAACATTTCCACACAGACGTTGTAGTTGATTCCACTCTGTATTTGGAAAAAACCAAAACAACAAAAAAATAAAGGAAAATTCAAATTCTGGTTCATATTTAGAGCAAAAAAAACTGCAATGAGAGAATGTTCTGTTCAACCAAAAAAATCTGAATCTTATTCAGGTCTGTAGAAATCCATTCAAATAGGCATTTCTTCTCTGCTTCTTCTCCCTTTCTTTCTTCTTAACTACAAAAATTAAGAAAAAGCATAAAATTTTGGAGAAGCGTCTTTAAAATGTGTATGTGAAAATTCCCTAGTTGAAGAATCTTCTCTGAATCCTGTCATTATTTTATGCCCCCCCAAATGTTTGGTATCTAAGAGCTTTAAGGCTGAACCAATGTATCTGACTGCAATGAACTCATTTAGCCTAGCACAGTCACCTGGCTAGAGTTAAAGGTGTAAGTTTTCTTGTAGTCAGGAGGAATTTAATCCTTTTTTCCTGCTTGTTCTAGGGCTTTCAGCAGAAATTCTCCTTCCATAGTAAAGAGATTGTGGCCATCAGTTGTTCCTGGTGCAAGCTGGCGGTAAGTGGACAATACTCAGGGAGACTGTTAGCAGCATCACTGAGTTGACTGCACTGCAAGCAATTTAGTTTGTCCTGGCTCTCAGGGTTCCCTCTCTATGAATCACCCCCGGTTTTGCCATTTCTGTTCCTTTTGCTCAAAGACACCATAGCTTCACGTGGCTGACATGAGTCCTCTAGGAGAAGAGTCTTGCTGCACAACGTAGTTGGTGGCTACCTCCCATCAATGCCTTGCTGCTGCTAGCTCAGAGAGCCAAATGGCTCTTAATACACACAGCTGCATCAAACTAGGTTGTGGTCTTCAATCTGTGATCTGTGTTTAAGTAGGGGTGACTGGGTTTTTTGGGGGGGTTTGTTTTGTTTTGTTTTCTTTGAAAGAAGGCATGGCTAGGGAAGATGATCTTTAGTTACATGTTTCTAAAACTCCATGGTTTGAAGGACTTGAAGATGGTGGGTTTGGTTTTTGTACCATCACCACCTTCTTCCTTTCCATACTTCCCCTTTGTCTTTGTCTTTCTTGGCCTCGTTATTGACTCTACTCTTTTCCTCTCTTCCAGTTTCATAATAAAGTCACCTGTTTCATGCTACATCATATTGAGGAGCCATGTTCCCTTGGGGCTCACGCTGCTGTCATTGTGCCTCCCACCTGGATCATTAAGGTGAAGAAACCTCAGGTAACTGCATGCTGATGTCTGTTTCTGAAGCTGTATGGCTGCCCAGGGCCAGCCTGGCTTTGCCACTTGGTACTTCTTCACTAAGGCATGCTTGTGTCTCTATCCCTGAAACCCAGCATACATCCATAATTATGAACCTGTATCCTCCCACCTCTCCATCCAGCCCATCAGTAGGTTTCCCTGTTTGGGACAATTAGCAACAAACATGACTTTTGTTCTGAGCAAATCCCGCTCAGGTTTGTTCCTCTAACTGTGACTTCAGCGAGCATACTGCAAGAAATCCCCTGTGTTGTAGGCAGTCAAGCATGTTTCATTAAATAGAGCTGAGCAAATACAGGGAAAAACTGTTCACAAACATTCACTTGAAGCTTTTGTAATGGATGTGATATGTTTTGGACAGGATACTGTCTTGTGGTGAACACAATAGGGAGAGAAGGTATCCAAAAGAGAGCTGGCCAAAAATTAAAAGGGGATTGCCATCATGCAAGAACTATTTTGTTCTTTGAAGGTCCGTTTTCACTCCAGGTTGAACTGAAAGAAACAGACAAATACACACTGAACATATCAGGGAGCCAGAAATGCTGGTAAAAGTTTTATTTCAGAAGCACTGAAACAAGTTTGCTTTTTTTCTGAAATGAATAGTGTCTGGGACACTGGGACTTCCCACTCACGTTTGCTTGTAATTTTCCTCCACTGACAGGAATGTTGGTTTTATCAAGCGGTGATGTGCAGTTCTTACATTAGTGTGTCCATCCTTGGGAAGTGACCCAGGGCTTTCTGGCTCTGTGTCCTGGTTGGCAACAAGAAGCAGAGAAGTTCAGGCTGTAGGCAAGGCACTAAGACACAAATAGTCCCGTGGAACTGGAAAAAAGGTCTGAGTTGGGACACTGGTCAGTCTTCAGTTACAGTCCAGGGATATGACTGTCAGATTTGTGTGCGAGTAGCACTTCTAACAAGCTGGATATTAAAAACAAGAGGGGTTAAAAAAAAAAAAAAAGTATAGAGTAATCAAAAAGTCAACCAAAGAGACCACTGCTTCTCCTTTAGGTCCACAACAGGCAAGATTCCTAGCCACCTCTCCTCTGAGAAAAACAGTTTCTTTGGCATTTGTATTTTTTCCCCACACTCTTCTTTCACTGTTAGTTTTACTCCAGCCTCTTCCAGAAAATCTTTTTTCCTCTTGTGCTGAAGAGCCCTTGGTAGGGACTTAATCTTCTTGGCTAATTTTCAGCACCTGTGTGGTATTTGGCACAAAAATGAGGCTGGCTCCTTTTCTGTGTCCTTAAAGAGACCGTATGGCCCATTAGTCTTAAGTCTTTTGGTCCCTGCTTTGGGCATTAGCCACAGAATTGGTAACTTGAAGGGTTCATGGTCTGGAGGTGGATTCATGAAGTAGAGATCCTTGGGCTGGGAATGACTAGAAAGGACTTCCTAACTGTTGCAGTCCAGACCTGGAAACAGCGTACTGCCAGGGTCCTTGGGCGTCTTGTACCCTAACCGTTAACTACAGCTAACCCCGTACACGTGGGAGAAGGGAGATAACTGATCTGAGAACCAGCTTCCTGTGGCCAGAGGTGCTACCTTCTTCCTAGGCCTGATAAGGAAATGAAATCTTTTTTCACCCAGCATATTTCCAATTTATTTATCATTCAAATTGTTTTAAATCACCATTTAAACCAAAACAAAACAACACAACAAACAAAACCCAACACAAACCAACCCAAAGCCCTTTCATATGCTTTTGAGTATATTTTCTTACAAAAAAAGAAAGATTATTGAATTTGTTACATCATTTTATGACTTAACCAAAACCCCTTTTTGTGAGCCAGTAATACACCGCAGTCACCATTCTCTTAACCAAAATCAGGAAAAGACTATTAAAACCAAAAATACTAATTTTAATAAAAAGAAAATACAGTAATAAAGATAGACCATCCATGTCTGACCTTAGTAAAAGAAGCCTTTCTTTGATCTTTTTACTTTTTATTTAATTTAATTTTTAGTTAAAAAAAAAAAAATCGACACTTGTAATTTTCTTTTTATTTGGAATTTGGTAAAAGCAGGGGTACCTTCCTTATAATATTTTTAGAGAATTTTCTTTCTTGTCCATTAATTTTTCAGAAAAGTTCAAATAACTGGATGAGATTTATTTTTTTAATTATAATTCATAGGAAAAATGCTTTTAAATAAAGGTTTAAAACGTTACACGTTAAGAAAATGTTAGTTTTGTGTGCCTGAGTTATGATGGAGAGGAAGTACTTCAATCCAATATTCCCTCTCCATCATGTCTCGAGTCCCTGAAATTCGAGGTCAGTAGCATGCAAAAACTTTATCTTGAGTAATTGAAGCATTAGATAGATCAAAATGATATTTAGCACAGACAATGGGCATATTTCCATGAAATTTCTTGACAGCACCGATTGCAGTGTTAGTTCTGGGGAATGCATCCTTATTGCTGTAGAAAACAGTGTGCATCTTTCAGATGTGTTTTCAGATTTTTGGCAGAAGTCTTGTTTTCTTTTTTTTAGGAAATATTTTCTCCCCTCCTGCTGTTTTTGGCCAGCTCTACTTCTGTGTATTATGACCCTCTTCATCCTATATGCATGTTTGGTAAACATTATCAAATATTGACTGCATTTAATCCACAGAATACAAACAAAATATTCAGAAATTTTGTTAATTCAAATAGTAAATAAATGTGTAGCCAGCAATCTGTTTTTCACATATTCCGCCATCAGAATAAATTTGGCTAGAAGCCTTTTTGTTATAAATTATTTTCTCAGCTCTAATTAACTACTCACATTGGACACAGGCAACTCCTGAACTGAATTCCCTACTCATATGAAATTAATTTTAGTGGTGCCTTCATCCTGTTTGCTGGTTGTTTCTTTTAAGCAAATAAGATGGCTTTTTGTAGCAAAACCTTACCCTGATTTTTAACTTTTATTTCTCTTTTCATTGCTACAAAAATGGTTTTCCATGCTTAGTTTGTACAACGTGGGTCACCACCTTTCAAATATTGCACTTTAATAAAGGGAACATGCCCCCTCTGATTAACAGCAACGTTGTGGTAATGAAACATTATGGTGTAATTGGTTAAAGACAAATCTCTGCTGACAACCTACATTCTAAATGGGAAGCTTTTGCTTCTTGCAAGCAGTTGATTGCAAGATGAGGAATATTCAGAATGGTTCAAATAGCTTTGGAATCGGTGGTAGCCCTGTATGTAATGACCCATTTACATGAATGGAAAACTCCCAGTATCTATTCTGTATTATTCATAATGTGAGCCACTTCTGTAACTTCTTTACTGATTTCCAGTGTTTCTGTACTGTGTTAGCAGCACTTTGATACCAGCTCTGATTTCCTGGAGTTCAAATCAATTCCATCTCCTATTTGTGAAAGCAGGTCACCCCTGTTGATTGGTGGTGTTTTGTTATAGGTGAGGTTTGGTAGCCCAAGTGGTGTTAGTTCTAGGAATGGACTTGCTATGCTTATGTTGTGGGAGAAAAGTAGATAATAAGGAGGATCTGGCTGATTCAGTCTATCTTCTGTTTGGGAAGGCAAAGGCAGTAACTGTAAAATTCCAGGTTTTTTTCTGTTCAAGGTGAGTAAACATGGTGTTTTCTTGTCCTTCTTTGAGGACCTTGAAAAAGTGCTAGTGAATATTTATTCTTCTGGGTTTATTTCTTTATTTCCTCAATTGCTGAGAGCAGCTGGCTTGTCTGATTGTGGTTTGTGAACAACCAGAAGATGGTCAAGATTGGCCTTCCCAGATGCTGTTTATTATTTAAGTCGTTTGAAGCCCAGCATGCTAAAAGCCTTTGAAAATGAAGGCTGCAATGTTGTAAATGAAAAGGTTGAAAGGGTCCATTGGGTTTGCTTGAGATAGTCTGTGGCCCTCACACCACCCAACACCATACAAAAAGGGCTCCAAATCTTCTGTTCATCTAGCTAAGCTTGCTTAGAACTATAGTGACCATGCAAAAATCTCTCTTTTAAGATGGCCAAACTGATATCCACAAAGGAGAGGTTTCCTCTCTAAAGGCAAGTTAGGATTTACATAAGGTGCCATTTAAAGGTATGCTTTGCTATTAGGTACTTCACTGAATAACACTATACATTTATAAAATACTCATCACCTTGTCATGTGGACAAGGTAGTATGCATCCATTTCTTAAGTTTAATGTGCAAAGACTGATGATTACTATTGGCTGTTATTCTTCTGCATGTTTGTAAAGAGAACCTGCATATGTTTAAGCAGCTTTTTTGCCTTTCATCTGCTATGGACACGCACTTGCAAACATCATAGCAAAGCTTTAGGTTCTCTTAACACGACAGGTGTAGGCATGTTTTTAAAAAAAAAAAGTGAAATAACATAGTTGTGACATAACATATTTAGTTGCCTTTTTGAGTGTGGAAATGAAAAATGTTATAATAATGAATGGAGGTTTAGACTAAAACTGTTTCTCTAATATAGTTGTGTGTCTCTTCCCATCCCACCCATAGGCAAAAAAAAGAGATATGTTATAGTGGGATTTAATGACAACTACATTTAAACCTTCTTTAAATTATTTCTTTTTAAATTAGGCAGGATTTTACTGTCTTTGCCCTTTCCGGAAGAATTTCACTGGGTTTAGGTCCATCCATTGTGGAGGTAGAAAAACAAGTACAGTCCTTCTTCCAGAGGTACAGTTAAGTACTTGCCTAGTGTAATACCTAACTTGAATTATAGATTACAATTTGCCAGCAGAATTCACTGCACTTTACCAATAGGATAAATATTTTGAATTTTAGACCTGGGGAGACTGAAGCACAGGGAAAAGGCTTGATACACCCGTGACCTTTCAGCAGACCACTGGCAAGACTCTGGATAGAGTAGATCTCCCCTCTCTTGTGTTTTGCCCTACTCCAGGGAGAATCCTTCAGTAGAGAACAGGTGAGAAACTAGACTAAGGCCCCCACGGGAGGCAGCTTTGAGAGTAACCTGTACCTTTATATTGACATAAAGACTTTTGCCTACAGCCAGTCTGACTACTGATGTAGGGCAATGAAAGACCATGCAGATAATATTGCCGATGCACTTCCATAGTCAGTGCAATCTTTGTGGTTTGTCATGCTTTCAAGATCACTTTGTATCAGAGTAGGGAAGAGTACGAACACTTCTTTAGATGGTCTCTCAAAGTATGGTCTAAAAGGGCAAATGTCCTGTAATTGTTCTGCAGAGCTGTCTTGTCTTCAGTATTTTCAGTAAGCACCAAGGCATAACTATATACTGGTCCATAAGGAATGTCGAAAGGTGACAAAAAACTTGCGACCTTGTGCTCTACAGCAGGCTTCTCTTGATCTGGGTGAAAAAGGACAGTGTCTTTAGGTATTTGAGTTAGATAGCTATTAGTTTTTCTTAACTTCTCAGAGATGTGGAAACATTAACTTCTGTATCTGGTATGTCGTACTGAAGTCTTGAAATTCTGGAAGTGGTTGTTAGGTATTAAACAGAATCTTAGTAGCTATTCTTGTTAATGTTGGTTAGCAAGCAGGATTAAGGACAGACATCACTGCTTACAGATTTGATGATCTCTGGTCATTGACTTTTTTCATTAGTGGTACACTTTTGAATAAGGTCAGGACAGGAATGAACTTTTGGATGAGCTGAGTGGATCTTGCTTCCCCTCTTGAAGCCAGAAAAAAAAAAAATCAATAAACTTTCTTCTAATGCCCTGTGTTACTTTATTTCCTGGTGATGGCTAGACTAGAAGTTGAAATACTGAGAAAATATTTACTGTATTTCCTATAATACAAAATTTCAGTCATGTGGAAAGGGTTAGGGTTTCATGCAGGTATGACTTCAGTTACTGAATTAAAATAATTAAAAATTAAAATAAAATTCCCCTTTTTGGACTGTTCTTATCAGACACCTTTTGGTTCAGTATCACTGAGTAGGCTATTGCCAACCTGGAGAATAGCTTTGATGCAAGTTCTATTTTAGTAAGTTCTGCAAAAATACAAGAAGTTTTATGAGGTTTTTCCATGTAGTTAAGTGATATTGTAATTTAAAAACAAAGCAAACAAACCCCCCACAAACACCCCCCTCATCCAAATCCTTAAATGTTAACAATTCAGTTTGTTCCTTAGCAGATGATCGCACAAGTTTCTTGATAGGCTGGAACTGACTCCACAGTGCCAGCATCATACGCCATGGTGGCCTACGTTATGTTGAGTCATAATGGTTGCCAGAGCTAAAACTTGTTGTTTTCTTTCCTAAAAAAAAACATGAAAAATATCTCATTTATCATGTTTTTTATTACATCTTTATGCAGGTGGTCTCCATACCAGGAGACGAGCCTGATTGGGCAGGAGACTGGAGCCCCGAAGGGGAAACGGGCGTCTCCTACCCCTATTGGGAGGGTTGGCAGGTACAACATGTGGTGTTATGTGAGTCTATGGGAGCATCTGATCTTTTTCCCCCCTCACAGCGTGGGAAAGTTTCCAGTTCCAAAGCACCAGTCTGGTCTCCGTGTGTGGCTTTCTCCATAAACGGTGGTGTGGAAGTGTAAAGCATGCAGCGCATGTAACTTAAATCTCGAGCATGTGCCAGATACTCTTATCATTCTCCAAGTGGACATGCATGGAAGAGCTTCGTAAAGGGGCTCTGTCTGGGCCTGTCTTCTAAATTTTGTTTTGCTTTTCATGTATTCTTTTTTCTTTTGATGTAGAACTCATTAAAGACTTCAACACGGCGAAAGAAGAGAACGTCTTTCAAAAGAAAAGCCAGCAAAAGAGGCAATGAAGTAGGTATTCAAGTGCTTTGGAAATCAGGCTCATTTTGTTTAAACGTCTAAATGCAGACTTTAAAGTTCAATTTTTTTACTGCAGTGTTTAATATATTTTTTCCACTGGAAAATTCCATGCTATTGAATTTGTTGTGAGAAGAGATTAGTTTTGATAAAACTTGTATGAGAAGTTTTATTTGCGGAGTTGATTTTTTCAAGAAACGACATACCAGATTCCAGAAGGACCAGCAGCCTAATGAAACAGCGTTCCCTTGGGATGTAAGAGACTCAGCTCAGACCCTTGGCTTCCACTAGGCAGAGCAGGGGTGTGAAACTGGGGTTGTGAAATCCATGGTGAGTGCACTGATGCAAGGGTCTGGTCCAGTTTGAGGGTGTCTCCCTCAGGAGATCTAGTGTTGGAAATATTCTGTTTGTGTGAAAACTTTGGGCCACAGAGAGGGAGAAAACAGATGAATGATCTGATGGTTTGATTTACCACGTAGCTTATAGAAGACCTTGTTTCCAGACCCCTCTTAGCAGTTTAGTTATATTTATGAACAGCCTCATGGGGAGAAGTGGAGGGAGACTCATAGAATCATAGACAGAACTCTCTGGTTAAGGTCCTCACTTGGGTGGTGGGAGAACTGCAGACCAGAAACTTGAATCCGTATCTGCCACAGCCCAGGAGAGTGCCCTCACTAGTGGCTCTCTGCTATGCTGCAGCAGTAGGGAGTAGGGAGGCAAATAGCTTCCTCATTGACATGTCATGTTTGACCTGTGACATTTGTTCAAAGGTGGGAGGGGCTGGCAAGGCCAAGAATTCAAGAGCAGATCATCCGCAACTAAGTGCTGATACAACTTGTCTATTAGATGGAATTCATGAAATAAGTAGTTTATCTCATTCTATTTTCCATTGGAAAATTGTTTGTATTAGAAATAGCTCTTTATCTGACATAATATTAGCGCTGTGTGAATAACTGTTTTTTTGGGAAATAACATTGAGTAAAATGTTAAAATAGTTTTGTTCTGGCCTGAAGTGATTCCCCCCGCCTCCCCCCTTATCTTCTTACTCAATTGTCTCAGCTGGATAAATTAGTCCCAGCTGAGCAGCCCATTAATATGGCTGTACTGTTCCAAGTACCTGAGGTAGTTTTGTCAGAGCTAGGTTGGGTCTTCTGCACATGTTATGCCAGGGAAACATATGTAGCTTGTACTAAAGCTGTTTCTTGCTTCTGTTTCTCAGGATAACAAAGGTCGGCCATTTGTGATAAAGCCTATCTCCTCTCCACTCATGAAGCCGCTGCTGGTTTTTGTCAATCCAAAAAGTGGAGGGAATCAGGTAAGGGCATTATCTGGATCCAGGTCACAAAGTTTTAGTTTAACAACAGTGTTTCTGCAAATGAGAATAGTTTTTGGTGAATCAGATAGGAAGAACTCTGTGCAACTGAATTGTGGTCCTTAGAAGAGGTCCTTGCTGTTAAATGCCCTTCCACTTCAGTGGAACTGGATGGGTGGAATGGATACTTGAGTATTTGAACAGTTGTATTCCTATCTTCAGGTTCTTGAAAGCAATCATCTAAAATGGTAGTTTGGAAGTTTTCAGAAGACTTCATCTTTCCACAGAAAATTTAGATTGCCAATGAAGTCTTAGACTTTTATCCAAAAAGTGGTTTAATTTTATTAGGAAAGCCTAGTGAAATAAGTGAATGTGAAATGACACATTCCTATGGCATTTAAAAAAAAATCATTACTGGTCTTGTACTGTACCATAGAGAACCAAATTTCAGTGACTAACATGATCATGCACCAGACTTCTTTTTTAGGGTTCTTAGAATTAAAACTTATCCAAGTGAAAGTTTTGCAGATTAGTTCTGCCACTTTTTGAATGTCAAATAATCTGAGTGCCTATTGATAAACAAGGCCTTCTAGTTGAAAAGAAAAGATTGATGTAAGATGTAAGAGGCCTATAGTGCATGGAGAATAGCATAGCCGCTGCTTACTTTCTCCTCTGTTGGAAGAATTAGGGAGGATATCAAATGAAACTGCTAAGACTCTGATTCAAAACAAAGAAAAAAGTTGGTCCCTCTCACAATGTGTAGTTCAGCTGCAAAACTCCTTGCCATAGGATGTTGTGGATGCTAAAAATTTACATGGGCTGAAGGAGAGATTTGGAAGAGGAAACTCTGAAGGTTACTAAAGTCCTGGACCACCCTCAAGAGTTCTATGAACTGCAAATAGCTGAGGCTGGGAGAATAGCTACAGCAAACATCACATTTATTTTCTCTGTTCTTATACCTTTTCCTAGGCACTTTAACTACTATTCTTGGTTCTTCACTTAGGGGGAAGTGTCAGACAGAAGAGCCATCCCTCAGAAGGGGGAGCTATTGAAAATTCCTGACTTGCACTCCCTCGGCTATGTCTGAAATGTATTCTTGAATTACTTTGAAGTACAAGTTGGCCCCATGGGGTTCTTAGCCCCTAGCCCTACTAGCCTCTTCTGCTAGTAAGAGATCCTGCCACTTTGTGTCTGGGCAGAACACGAAGGAAGGGAATAGAGTGTCTGGAATATGAACCCAAGAGTTTGAGAAGGCAGAAATTATATCTTCAGATGATGGGCTGGCCACACTGCACTGAGTGAGGGAGCATCGGGGCAGCTGTACCCCAAGAGTCCTTGGCTCCTGCTTCATTAGATAGTAGAGGGCTACAGTTACGAGTGTTCGTGGTGGTGATGGTGGAGGTCAAAGCAGTGTCATTGCTTGGATGTTGTGCAGGACACTGTTCAATGTGATGGTGACTTTGCCCACAAGCTTGTTCAACTTCTTGCTGTCATGGATGGCTGAGGGTGGTGTGGGATAACAGAGATTTCTTGTTGCAGGTGGTGAGAGGTAGGAGAACAGGTTGCTGCAGGAGCTGAACCTTTGGTCTGACCCTGAATGCCTGTTCTCATGAACCGTTAATGATCTGTGTTGTTAAATTCAATCTACCTGTATACATATGCATCCTGCCCTGATTGCTGGGTCACTATTCTATAGAGCAGTCATCTGCTATGCCGCTTTCTAGTTTGTCTTTTTCTTGGTTTATGTTTACTTTGTAAAGCACGAAAGAAAAGCAGTCCAAATATAGTGAATATTGAACACTATTATTTCTAATAATCATAAAGCTATTCATAATTTCCCTTCCTTTAATTTTTCTCCTTTTCCCAGGGCACCAAGGTTCTCCAAATGTTTATGTGGTATTTGAATCCACGACAGGTCTTTGATCTCTCTCAGGAAGGGCCAAGAGATGCGTAAGTTTTCAAGCCTTCAGCGCTGCAGACCGTAATTCTTTTCTTATCAGGAAAGCAGTCAAAGGTCTAGCTTGGATATATTGGTAGACTGCATATTGGGTTTACGTGTCCAGGTTTTAGTAGTGGTGGGAGTGTGGGCTGCAGTGATGGCTTCTGTGAGAAGCTGCCCCGATGTCAGACAGCCAGTTCCAGAAGGCTCCAAGACGGACCCACTGCAGATCCCACAGTGCCTGACCATTCCCTAGTGGCTGAGCATTGCCATGGGGTGAGGCTGCCTCCAGATTCCCATACGTGACAGCAGCATACGAGTACCTCTGCTTGCTGAGTAACTAAGTCAGCTTCTCTGGGCAATAGTTGTGAGCCTTTTCCAGGGGATGAAGGACCTGCCTTTAAAGGCATGATTCTTGCTGCTAAGGGTTAAGAGACCATCCTTCTATGGTATTTGAGATAGATTGCTTTAGTCAACCATCTGTTCAGCTCTACTTTCACAAGTTAGGCAGCACAAAAATATAGTAATCATGTAAAATCAAATATTTACCTGTATAAGAACAGTCCAAGTATTTGCTCCTAGAGCACCCAAGCCTTTTTTCC
>NW_009214765.1:115432-115658 GCF_000690835.1 Fulmarus glacialis
GCTTTAAAGTATACGTACAGTTTTCAGAGCTGTGTAATAGAGTTAAAGGAGGATTAGGTCCTCTGGTCTCTCAGCTGTCTACATGTGAATGTACCCCCTCCGTTGGGAGATATTTCATTATGCCTCTCTTTCATGCAGCTGAAGGAACAAGTCTTTAACAGGTGCTTTTTTTGGCTCTGCTGTTGGTATCTTGGATCAGATACCCAGGGAAAGCGCTCTGTTAGAT
>NW_009214765.1:115673-136998 GCF_000690835.1 Fulmarus glacialis
TGCGGTGTTAAAGAAATACAGTTACCAGCTGAGGGAGCTGTCATGTTCTACATGCCTCAGAAATGGTGGCTCAGCAAATCCTGATGAGGAACATAAAATTTTGTTTAGACACCTCAATGTTTGTATTTGTTTGCTTTAGGATAAGAGCAAAACGGAAGATTTTTGTCGTCTGCAGAGGGAACATGAGAATCTAGCCTTTCAGATTTAGCATGGGAACATGTGAAACTGATCAAATACTTCTCAGGAGGTGCTGCCTAACCATAGAGGAAGGCCCCATTTCACATCCTAGTGGTTTTGTGGGTGTGTGGGAAGATGTGAAGTGAGCCACAGGGCTCAGGTTGGGTTGGGGCCGATGCTGACTGAGGCTGCCAGGGCTGATGCCTCCTCACTGCCGAGGCTTTCGGTAACACTGAGATTATTTTTTTTTATTTTTATTTTTCTGCCTCCACCTGTACCCTTAGTAATGAATATTCAAAAATGCGATAAGCGGTGGTTAAACTGTCACTCAGCAAAATGCATAAAAAGTGCCTGAATCATTGTTCTGACATTTTTTTTCCCCTTTTTTCCCTTTCCGTCCCCTGGCCAGGCTGGAGCTGTACAGAAAAGTGCCAAACCTGCGGATCCTGGCCTGCGGCGGGGACGGGACGGGAGGGGGCTGGCGCCTGGCAGCCCTATGGTCATTGCCAAGAGATTTAATTCCTTGTAGTTTGGGTTTTCCACCTTGCGATGCCTGCAGAGCCAGATAACATACCTTGCGCTTGTGAAATCTACTCTTTTTAAGTTTTCTGTGTGGCCTGGCCTGTGTAGTGATGGGGCCAGATCCTAATGTCCAAGGTCCTATCTGCTTTATGCAAAAAGATTTGGCACAGCTTAAAAAAAAAAAAAAAAAAAAAAAAGACTTAACTTTGCTGGCCTCCTCTCACTATTGACACGGATCTGAGCGTCTAGTAGGTTAAATCAGTGTCTGGGGGCAGTCAGTATCTTAATTTCTGCTCCTTCCTGCTGTCATCTCCCTGATGTCTGAGTACAATCAAATAGAGTCTCCTCTGTGCCTAAAGAAAGTGAGTTTCCCCACTTTCTTTGCAAAGCATCTGTAAGGAAGGATATTGCATTGGTCATACTACTGGCCTGGGATCTGGCAGATCCGGGGTCAGTATTTTTCTTTGCTACTCAATTTCTGTGTGTTCTTAGGTAAGCAAAAAAGGTCAGATCTTTAAAGGATTTAGGCACCTTTGGTTGGAGACAGGCTCCATGGTTCAGGGCCTGGAGGCCAAGAGTAGTAATGGAGGCATTACAACCGCATTTCTTTTTCCAGTACTTAGCAATAATGTAAATCTCAGTCTGTGCCACTGAGTGCTTAAATACAGTTGAAAAACTGACCTTTAATCTCTGTGAAGATCAGTTCCCCAAACATGCACTTGATAATAGTTGTAACCATAAGTATGGTAAGGAAAATCCATTACTGGTTACAAGGTGCAATGGCTGGCCAGGATAGATATATGTAGATATTTAGGGCATGGGGAGACCATTTTTTTTTTTTGTAGTGAGCTGAACCAACCCTCAACCGCTCTCTGCTTGAATTTCTGGGGGAACTTTCTGTTCAGCTTCTGTGGGTTCTTTTAAAATGCCAGCTGCAAGGGTTACTAATACCAGTGCTTCCTCCGCAAGAGTGAAGAAAATATGTGATTTGCCTATTGTCTTGCTGATACCTGGGACAATAAGATACTATTGAATTGTGAATGTTCCTTGAGAAACCTGCAAGGCATTGCTTTAGCAGGAGACATAGCTGTAAAAAAGACTTTCAATCTGTTTCTGAAAGTCTTTGCAGCTTTCATCTGAGGAAGCCAAAATTTTGGTAGGGAAAAAAATCTTCATCCTGAAAGTATTAAAGTAGAAATGAATGCAACTACATTTGAGTCTGACCATCTTTTGTTTTCCCTTTGCTGAGCAGTTCAAGCGACAGGTGGCAGCACCTTCTCGTTAGTATGAGCAGCACTCTGCTATTACCTTTGCTGCTGCTCAGTTTGCAGCAAATTAATATCTAGTTATTCCCAAAGCAATTACATCTAGAAATGAAAAATCTGGCTCAAATGGACTTAGTGAATATTCAATGAGACCAGATGTTACCTTACATTATTGAGGTGAATCAGAACTCATTGTAACTTTTCCATCATCACTGCTTGCTGTTCCTTTCCAGGGCATAAGTGGAAAGCTTTGCTTTCAAAGCAGTCAGGAGCTTTCTGTTTACAGGGAAATGACAGTCTTTGTCATCCTAGATTGTAAAACTAATGTGCAAGGTTTAGAAATGACCTCAAGTTAAATAGCAATGTTGTACTTATAAATTAGTAATTTGAAGTTTCTGTTTATCAGTTAAAATAATTTACAAAAGTGGTAGGTATTGTAATGCTACCTGCACCAGTGGGAGGCTGAGGCACAGATGTATGGATAAAGTCAGTGGCAATGACAAAGGGCTAATGACAAAAGACTTTTTAAGTCATCCTGGCCCCAGTGCAGTTATCAGAACTCTTTATTCTGTCTCCTATTATCAATACTGAAGGATAGATTTTTGAAAGGTAGAGGATTACTTATCTCTGAAAATCTCGTAAGGGCTGTACCTAGTCCTACCATGGTGCCTATGATAGACTTAAGTACCTTTGATGACTTCCTAGTTCATGAGATCTGTAAGTGATTCAGATGACTGTTGTCAGACATTAAGCTCTAATGTGTGTTCACATCCCAGATGAATGCTTTAATAATTGTACAATTGGTTTTGATAAATAACTGTCTGATAAATGCTATTTATACTTAATTAAGTCTCTTCAAGAGGCTTGGAGAAAGACATACCCTAGAATACCAAATAGGGTGGTGGTTGCTATATCTCTCAGACCACTCCCTCTACAGTCCTTCAAATTCCAACTGTGGTTCCCAATACCCATGTTATGCTGGGTACCTTTTGTGAAGCTTCAGTTTCATCCCAGTTTGGGGTAAGAATCTATTTGATATCATAGTAATGTGGAGTTCGGGATTTTTCCTCCTCCCCCTAATTGGGGGAGGAAAAATCCTGTCCAGCTGCAGTCAGGATTTCAGTTTTATATCTTATTTAAAAGCTCACATTTCCAGTAGAGACTGCATCTTTGAACATTGGTGTCAGGAAAAAAAAAATAGATCAAATTTTATCTTATGTTTATTTTTTCTTATTTCTTTATTTAAGAATGCAGCACAGTTCTTTCACAGATTTCAGTGGTGGTGTGGTTTTTTTTGGTTTTTTTTTTTTTGTAACAGTGAGAAATAGTTTACGAAATAGTCCTATTTTCTTGTGGGAAGAATTTCAGTCAAAAAATTTCAGAATATTTTCAGCAACTCTTCTTTACTCCATTAGAAATTACCATTTGATGAAAACAAAATATTTTACAGTAATTTGTTTCTTCTGGCTAGATTTCTATTTAAAAGTTTTATGTAGTCCAGAATAGGGACAGGAGAGAGAAACAGCTCTCTAAAATAACCAATAGTTTACAATACAAAAGAGCCAGATTCATTGTTCCAACCCAAAGACTTCAACTCTGAGCATTAGAGTTTGTCTTCTATTCTAGTCTTTTAGTCTTCTATTTCTCTCTCTCTCTCTCTCTCTCTCTCTGTATGACTAGAATATATATATTTTATGCTTTGCACTGAGTGAAATAATTCAGCACTAAGGTCTCTTGTCTGGGAAATGGGAGACCTGCAGGCAAGTCCATGCTTGACTTTATCTGGACCCTCTGTTCCAGGTCTAGGACATGCTCTGAGATACCATGCTGTTTCATGACAGTTGTCAAAGATTTAGTTTCTTTTAGCATAAGGGCACTTTAAAAAGTTTATCTTGAATCATCTATATTATTCTTCACTCATTTTTACACACAGTATTTTTCAGAGCAATAGTTAGGCAGCCTTAGCCAGGTGTAAGTCTATGTGTGTTGATTTCCTGCTTGAAGAACAGCAACTTATGTGTTCCCTTTCCTCAGTAACTCTGTGTGCTGTTAAAGATAGCCAGTGTTTATATCCCACTGCTTATGCTTGCACAAGAGCTTCGTGAAAACTGCTGTACCTGTTCTCCGAAAGGTGAAACCTCAGATGGGGCAGTTGTAGAGTTAAATTTCAGATATCCTCATTTTTCTTTCTCCCTTTTGTTTTACTTAATTTTCTCTGTAAAGGGGATACGATAAAAATATGTCTTTTTCCTTTTTTCCATCCCTTTTAATCTTCCTGACTAACAGTTCTCTGCATTTCCCATTTTATAGGTGGGCTGGATCCTTTCCATCCTCGATGAGCTGCAACTCAGCCCCCCGCCTCCTGTGGCCGTCCTTCCGCTTGGCACTGGGAATGACCTTGCCCGCACCCTCAACTGGGGTGGGGTAAGCACTGACTGGCGTACCCTTATGTGCAGGCTCTCAACTTGCTAGTCTGATTTAGTTGTGTAGTGGAGTGAAACTTCATTTTGGCTAAAATAGCAGGCAGGGCTGTGTCTAAGGTCTGCTTCAGTGAGGCACAATGGTTTGGTTCGATTTCTAGTCTGGGATCTCGAATTACTAATGACGTAGTTGTTGTAATAAAAGTGTACATAGGTGTATCTGTCTGGTATTTCAGGCCAAGTAATGAGGAAGATATGCAGGCTTCTAATTTAAGCACAGTTTAAACTTTATTTCTCTATATTTATCCTTGACTACACCACTGGAGTTACTCCAGGCAAGGCAAATACACTGAGTTCCTTTCCTTATGGTCTTACTTCACCTGCCCAAGACTTGTGTACCTCAGCAATAGCTTGTTAAAATGGTTGATACATCAAAATTTAGCAGTATTTTGAGGTGTTCTTAGGAACATTTGATCTGGCCTCTATGGAAGGAGGGAAGTCTGCCAGGTAACTGGCGAGTGACTTGCTTTGCTTGCACTATCCATGGCTTACTCTGGTGACACTCCCTCTGCTGTCAGGGTTACACAGATGAGCCAGTGTCCAAGATCCTGTGCCATGTAGAAGATGGGACCATTGTCCAGCTGGACCGCTGGAATCTCCAGGTTGAGCGCAACCCTGATTTGCCACAGGATGAGCTGGAGGATGGGGCACGTAAGGTTAGAGCCTTCTTTTTCCCCAGGGAGACTATAGGATCCTTAAGAGCATCTTTGGATTACACCCTAAGATGCATGAGTGGGGAAGCTCTAAAACTTTTTAATTCTCTAGTTGCATCTCTTCCTTTTGCTCTTTTCATATGTCAATGCTTCCAGAGGTGTGTGAAACATAATATATACCAGCCATTTATTTATTGTTTGTAAGTCTCAGACATTGAGCATTTATATCAAGAACTAAGTCCTGGTAGAAATCCCTGGTATCTTACCTGAAAGGTCATTGTTTTTTTTTCTCTAGTTAACCTGGGGTGGCAGAAGAAGCAACCTTGTAACTACCATCCATTCCTAAATTAGAGATATAAATCTAAACACAGGATGTAGAATTTTATTCCTTTGGATTTTGCTAATGGATACCATTAGTAATGTATTTTTGTATTTAACTTCTTTGTGTGTGGGTCTCCATGTGATCTTGATAGTTGAAGAATGGGAAAATCTTTGTGAGTGGATCACATTTACAGTAATAGGCCATTTGGACTGGAGATGTTGAAAGTGTTACAATCATAAAAAAAAATTGTGAACCATTTTGCTCGTCGTTGTAATTTCCAGCTTATCTATCGGATGCTACCGTTCTCTCTCCACAGCCCTGCTGGGTGTGTGTAATGACGAAGAGGCCAGATGTGTGCTTCCCTGCCTCATGCATCCTCAGCAGAATAGGGCTTCTTGTGTGGGACTTGCATTGCTCCTGGTTATATAGGAAGCAGGAAGAACACAGCTTGAGTTTCATTCACCATGCTGAGCTTGAAGTGCCAGCAATTAGGAAAACCTTTGTATTGACATGTTACGTGGAACAGCATTATGGGAAATCTCAATTACATCATAAGGAACCCTTTGATGTGTTTACAAAGATACATATATGATCATAAAGCCCTGTAGATGTGTTTGTGTTCTTTAGGCTTTTGTATCTGATCATCTTCCACAAGCTGTTACTAACCTTCAGAGCAACCTTCTGCATACATTTCCCTAATATGTTCCACTTTCTTCTTCTTAGGTTTTCATGAGATGCCAGATTTAAATTAGTTAATTCCTGATGTGTTATGGAACGTTTCATTTGTGTTATTTTTACGTGTCTTTTTCTTATCCAATTACAGCTTCCACTCAGTGTCTTCAATAATTACTTCAGCCTTGGATTTGATGCACATGTTACACTGGAGTTCCATGAATCTAGAGGTAATAGGAACTTTTTACTTCATTAGCCTTGAGAATGGGCAGTTATTTTATGAATTACAAATGGAGTTGGATTTAACACCTTGTTCTTATAATTCAGAAGGAAAGCTGGAACATGAAACCCAAGATACAGACACAAGTAGGAAGGAAGTGATTGTATCATGAGTTTCCAAGGGACTTCATGATTTAAAAATGAAAAAAGTACAAGAGAAAATGGCATTCACTGGAGGAAAAGGGCTAAAAGGGGAGCTTTTCAAAGTTTTTCATCTTCTAAAGGAGATACCAAGTACAGATATAAAGGAAGTTTATGCTGATGCAGAAGTGTGAGAATAAGAGCAAAAAGAAAAACAAATGTAAGTCAGGTGCCAGTTTTCCCTCCAGTGTGGAGGTGGAGGGAAGAGAAAAACTGCGAGGCTGTGGAAGTAGCAGGGTAGCAGGAAGATAATTGTGAGCAGCTGTTACCTATAGATGAGTATAGCATAATATCATTGGACTTGGTACAGAGCCAGAGTGTCTCTATGCGAGTGAAAAGTTTTAATAAAGTCCACAAAAAAACCTGTCAGGAATCTGAGCTGTTGTAGCATCTTGTTTGTCCCCTTGCTGATGGCAGTTATACCACCCCATACAGATCCAAATGTGGCTTAACAGGTGGGCTTTGGACTGATGTGAACTGCTCTATTTATATGCTTTAGGCAAGCATGCGTGTATAAACAAACCTTGTTCAATTGCCTGTGTTAAGCTTTTGGTCATTTCAGCTTCATATGCAGGTATTTTTTTCTCAGTGACACCCTCCCTTATCTTCACTTTCATACTATCAGAGTGTCATTTCAAGATGAAAAGATGGCACTCTAATGCCATGCTAAATAAAGAGCAGGATACATGATGGAATGAGCTAATGCATATTTAATAATGTTTAAGACTGCTTCAAGCTTTAGGAATAATAATGAGGGGCCACAAAAGGGCACAGGAATGAAATGATGACAGCTGTATGCATTTTTTCATGAATGCATATCACTATGCATTGCTAATGTGACTGTGAATATACTGTGTAGATGAAATGCATGGCTACTTTCTCACTTAATGGAGGCATTACTTAATAATGAAGTAATGGAGCCCTATAAAGAATGGATGTTATTCCAGAGATGGCAGTGTTTTAAAAATTTACATGGGTGAAAAAATACTTGGCAGAACAAGCTGTGTGTCTGTGAGCGGGTGTGTGTGGCCAGGAGAGCTTTTCATAGCCCAAGTGTCTGCTCTTACAAGTCATTACGGCTGGTGTCTTCCTTACCCTCTCAAATGCTAAAATATACAAAGGAGTTCTATGTGTTTTAGGAGAGAAAAGCTTGTAGCCTTGGAGGTGTTGCTGGTGTGTGGGTTTTATTGTGTTTCATGTGGAATTTAGCAGTGCAAAACAGATTCTCATCTCATTTACAATTGATGACAATCCAGAGAAACTCTTAGCAAAACTTTAGCAAAACTTAAAGCACTTCCATGGCTGTTGCACTTGGTCCATTAAGATAAGTGGTTGTATGCAGTTGCTTATGTGGAGCTATTGTAATCACATATAGTATTAAAACAAACAAACACCATGCTCCTCCCGCAACCACCCAAAATAAATTAGACTGATTTGAACTCTCAGCCTATCAGGGCATTTTATGCAAGAGAGATTGGTCAAGTGTTATTTAGAATAAGCAGTGATTGTAATGTCTCAGAGGAGCCTGCACATGAATGTAGCCTTTTCCATGGCAACCTCTACACTTTTCTTGTGACTAATCAGATTGAGCCTTGAGGGTTGGCTCCAAGCCTAACATATTTAGCTCTGCTTCTTCAGGAGGTGTTCTGGGTAGCAACTCTTTCCAAAGTCACAGTTTCCTCCCTTGTTATCCTTATGCTTTGGGGGATCAAGGGAGATGCAATTTACTTTATCCCTGTTGGCATGCTGTTTGCTCCCTCAGCTCTCCAGGACCGTTCATTTACAGGACACCTCCCCCCTACTCATGCACACGTGCACACACACACACAATAACACTTTCCTTTTCCTACTCCCTTGATGGCTTGAGAAGGGTGAGGATGGAGTGAGCCTTGGATATGCAGTCAGTGATTTACTTTTACAATCGAAATTGCATTCTAATCAACTGTAGGCTCTATTCTACATTGCATTTCTCCCTCCCTACCCATGCTCATCTGCTAAGTCAGAGGTAGGAGCAGTTCAGTGTGTTGAAGGTTCCTGACCTCAGAAAGGCTCCTTTTTGGATTACCCAGTTCCAACCTGGGGCTTTGGTTCTGGTCAGTATTTGTCGTAAGATCCATGTAAGAGCCAGTGCTCTGGTGGCTGCTGCCCAAAGCCATTGGGGATAACCGTATCAGAGAATGTGCAGCATGGGCACTGAGCCTTCAGGAGCCTCATGCTTCTTAGCATGGGATGTTGAGACTTTCTGTAAAGAGCTGTGAGCTCAGTAAGTGAGATGAGAGTTACTTAAGCAGTTAAATTAATAGTTTTAAGAAGAGGTGGCCCTGACTGCATCCCAGGCTCACCTGCAATACAACAAATGGATGATAACAGTAGCTGGGCAAACAATCAAACAAGAAACGCAGAGTAAGTAGCTCATTTTTGCAAAATGGAGCCTTATATTGTGAGATGTAGTGACTTCAAAGAGAACTAGAAACATTGTTTCAAGTGGTCATTTGAGAAGTAATTTGGAATTGTTCACACCGGTGTGATGCTTTAGCCGGAAGGACTATCTTGATACTCGGATGTTTTCACTGGAGAATTACTGAGCAAGGATGGGTGGTTGGTACTACCACTGAATACAGTGTCAGAAGGGCTGCTTCTGAAATCTCTGGATGCCACAGGCTAGGAAAGCAGTTCCCAGGGAGGCACGGGAATGACCTGTATTCTGGGAAGTGTGCCTTATACTGGGAGATTAAAGGAGCTCCATTTAGCTTATCGAAAAGAAGGTTAAAAGGTGATTTAATCACTGCCTATAAGTATTTACTCAAGGAGAAGATATCTGATAGTTGGGGGCTCTTTAATTTGACAGAGAAGTGTAATAAGATCTAGCAGTTGGCAGCTGAAGTCTGAAAAGTTCAAGATAGGAAAAAACCCCACATTTATTTTAACAGTGAGAATAATTAACCATTAGAAGTGCATTACTACTGGACTATTAAAATTATCCATCACTTAGAGTCTAATCAAAATGAAACAGCTCTCTAAATAGGTTTTAGAGGAACCACTTATTTTTTTTCTGCAGGAATATTTGGGTAGAGATGTCTATTCCTCAGTACCTCTTTGTAACACATCAGAATTCTAAGTGCCTGTTTCATCTTGTAATTTACTAATGCTTTACTCCTGCTTCAAAGAATAGGTTAGTGTTTCATGGATTTCTAATAATCATTAGAGGTCTGTTCTGCCTTGGTAGAAATAGAAGTTTCACAAATGGTACTGAGGGATCATAAGATGTATAGTCTGAGAGGTGCTAAATTAACTGATTGTATTCTTGTTACCTCTTTGCTCCTGTTTCTATCTATTTTCACTCTACAGGAAAGGGGAAGAATTCAATATCCATGTTTTAAATCTGATAGCACATAATGGCACAGATGGGGGACTCTCCCACAGGAAAACTATGCTTATGTTAATATTTTTGCTGAGTGATGTGTGCTAAAAGCACTGTAGTGCTAGCAGGGAAAGTGAAGGTACAATGGTGTCTACTTGTTTTATTAGGGTGTTCATATTTTTCCTTTTTATCCTTTCACAGAAGCAAATCCAGAGAAATTCAACAGCCGATTTAGAAATAAAATGTTTTATGCAGGGGTGAGTTGTGATTCATCTTACAGAATGGTGCTAACTTAGTTGGTTTAATGTTTTCTTAAGTACCTTCCCCCTCACTTTCTCACATCAGGAGCTCATGCCAGTTCATCTTGCCTGTTGCAATTTAAAGTGCACGTGTGCTGTTGCTGGCAATGCCACACACATGTGTCTGTTGGAAAGTGCCTGAAGCACTGTTGGTTTACAGTGCTTAACAGTGAGAGAAATGCTACTCTTTTGGACATAGTACTGGTCATGTCTTGCTCCCCCTGGTTCTGGCTCATAAGCTCCTCAACAAACTGCTCTGCTTTTTTCAGGGTTTGGGCAGCCGCATTGATACTGACTTTCCTAGAGAAATTCCCCAAATGTTAGCCTGTTTGTAGCTTTGAGTAGTCTTGGAGGTAGGGTCATGGGGAGTGGAGGACAAAGGTCAGCTATTTGGAGTGATTAATTTTCATATGTGAATATGCAAATAAAATTACCCATTTCTGCATTCAGGAGATACATGGACAACGCTTTATTCTAAAACGCAGTTATTAAGAGAGAAATGCTAATTTGATAATGCATGACATATAATGTCTTTCTGGATGATGACTCTCACTGTACCCATGTGCCTTAAACATGGAAACAAATATGTGAGCAAGAATTTACATTTAAATCCTTGGGTGCCCAAGGACCTTCTCTGGTTAACCTCTCAAAAGGAGAAGTATCATGATATAAAAAAAAAAAAAAGAAAAAGAATTTTGTATCTCCTGAGAGCAAGAAAGAACAGGTTTGACAAAAGGATGGCATTTTGGTAATTAGCTCTGTGGTGGGATAAGAAATGAGGAGAGAGAAGAGAGGAAGCGCTGATGACAATTCCTTCACTTATTTCTGTTGCAGGCAGCCTTTACAGACTTTCTGCAAAGAAGCTCAAGAGATTTATCCAAGCATGTTAAAGTTGTGGTAAGTATAAGAAATTGTGTCATAGTATTGTGGGAAGAGGGGGGAATGGAGAGAGAGCGAGGTGAGAGTTTAATGGCTCTGTTACTTTTCAGTTTTGAGCATGACATTTGCAACACATTCCAAGGAAAGTCTTGGGAAAGTTGTTACAAAGCAGCAACACTTCTCTTGTCTGTGGCTCCATTCAGCAATTTCTCTGTGCTCTGTCACTTTGGCTTTGTAGTGTGATGGTACAGACCTGACTCCAAAGATCCAGGAGCTGAAGTTCCAGTGTATAGTGTTTTTAAACATACCCAGGTAAGCTCAACACAGATGCTTGGAGTTATAAAAGGGAAAAAACCAACCAAACAAAAAAAAACCCCTACAAGTTGTCCTAGACTGGGTGGATGTGCAGGAAGAGTATTGCCACTGTGCTGCCTTCTTGAGAGCTAGGCGCTTATAATACTGTTAATTAGCAATACGGAATGGGATCCGAGTTCAGGGTGCAGCTAAACCATCCTTTAAAAAGTTGAATATCCTGATATAGAGAGAGTAGAAATGATTAACAACATGCTTTCAAAAGTTGTGCACCTATCCTGCAAACAAGATAGTAAAGACACAGATGTCTGGTCTTTCGCTTAATTAGAAGCAGTGTGTGAAAAAGTGTGTGTGTATGGAAATCAGTATTTTTCCAGTTAAGGAACACCAAACTTTTGAAAGATGTGCTGTTTTTTAACATGTTAAAAACAGAAATATAGCTGTATTCTCAAAAGTTGTCTATCTCCTGCTCTCTAGAGCAGTAGTCTCCAAACTTTTTTGATTGTACATCCTTACCAGTAAAAAAATGTTTAAGCACCACCCCAATATATGTATATTTATTTATGAATTATATACATGTACTACTGTACTAATTTATCACATACATTATAAAACATACACAAGAATAGAAATTAAGAAAGGATGTGATAAAGATGAAACAAATGCTATTTTAATGGTTTTTTTTCTTATTTATTAAAAGTACAAACAATATTTTCTTCACATACCCTAATTCTCTTGTCAGTTGTGGATTTTTCTTGCACACTCCCTGTGGTGCATGCACCCCACCTTGGAGACCACTGCTTTAGACAACCTACCATTTCGCTCCACATGCGGTCCCAAGCACTTGATCTTTTGAGTCCTGCACTGCCCTCACTGCAAGCTTCTACTTGGTGTCATCTCTCCGAAGTTCCCCCTTCTATCGCTCTTAGATCACTTTTACATCCATTCTTTAACGGTAGGAAAGATAGATGCCACAGCTGCATCTGTTCCTGCTTCTTATTTCTCCCTGCCTGTTCAAGCTATGAAATGTTTTGCATTCCTTATGCTGTTATAGCTTCTGAGCCAGCAGGGAGAGAGGAAATGGAGCTCCATGGCTGGAGTTGCTGCTGCAGCCCCATGTCTGCCTAGCAGAGGGACTAAGCAGCTTTCTGGCTCAACAGCTCATCTGCAGAAAGCAAAGCAAGTGGGGAGAACAAAGTGCTGCTGCTCTGTTATCTATTTCCTGGTGTTTCCCCATTTTTCTCTCACAAAGGAACCTGCTAAAGATTATGATGAATACATTTATGGATGGTGTACCAGCTTGGAAATGAGGCAGATTTTTCCCTTTTGTCCAGTCCTTGCCAGCATAACTTTTAATTGTCCCTGAATTGAATCCTGGAATGGATATCTGGATACTTCTGGAGGATAGCAGAACAGGCTAATAGTCAGGCTACTAGTCAGGACCCATCAGGGCAAACTGCTTTCTCAAAGCTTGCTTTCCAAACCTCTTTCTGTAGGTATTGTGCTGGCACAATGCCCTGGGGAAACCCTGGAGATCACAGAGACTTTGAGCCTCAGCGCCATGATGATGGCTACATTGAAGTCATTGGGTTCACCATGGCCTCACTGGTGAGTATATTGCGGGTGCTACCTTTCCTGCAGGTAGACTTGGTGAATTCTGTGGGCGGTGTTACAGAGTGCAAAATTGTCCTCATTACTGAAGAACCACCATGATTCCACATTCAGTCAGCTAAGGCCAAAACATGCTCTGCTATTGGGTTTTAAATGAGGGGGACAAATTGTAGTTTTCCAGTAGAAGAAGTGTTCTTTAATAATAAAAATGTACTCTTTGCAAAATATGGCTAATTTGCATGTGCAGTGCTCCCAAGTTAAACAGCAAGATTATTACAGTAAAAACAGCATGCATGCACGTTTTTACTGTGGGAATGTTCTATGTTCAAATAATTACTGCTGTTTCTCTTTAGCTTTTGTATATTTCAATCTATGGCATAAAAGTTCAAATTTTTATGTAAAACTGGCTACTGGAAACAAATATGAAATATTATATAAAATTATATGCCCATACAGTTTCCATATGCCCACTAAAAATGTTGTGAAAATTTAGTAATAGCTGTGGAAAATTTAGTAATATTTCTGGCACAAACGTTATCTCTTTCTGTTCTGTTAGGAAAAAAAAATTTTAATTTGGCAGTGCAGTTTCTGCGAATGCTGTCCTTAAAATGAACTAAAGTTGAGTTACTAAAAAAGCAATCTCAGTGTAAATACCCTAGTGTCCTACTATCACAGTGGTTAGACACAGTGACGGTCTCTTCAGAGGACGATTAAACGTGGTCAGAAAGTTGGTAGTTATCCCCGTGCTAGTGTTAATCTACCTAAGGCACTGCAGCTTGAACTTAGTGTGGGCAACAGAAGGCACGTATCAGGGCTTCTTGGCAGGTTTATTTAGGTCATGCTTAAGTCCATACTCTTAAGCCTTTGTTGCTGCTATGTCTTGTGTGGACTAGGTTAAAGCTAACATGGATAAGCCTGTTTTCCCTAAATTCACACATTTATTTGTTGTGTGACCTGCCCTCAGTGCATTCAGTGAATACCCATAATAATGGTGTTTGCTTCCTCAAAGAGAAATTCAGACAAATCTAATCTTCAAAGTAAACAAAAGTAAAAGGTTGCCTTGATCAGCAATCATTTCTTTAGAAGGCTGGGTTAAGGGTTCTTTTTTGGTCTCTCTTTTTTTTGATGGATCTGGTGGATTAGGGAAATAACCTACAGGTAAGCAGAACTCTGTTTGTTAGCCTAGTAGATCTTGTGGAATGAACATTTGTTACTTCACCCCAGAAGATTTTAGGGTACGTTTCTGAAAACGCTATCAGAAGTCTATTTAGCATGTACCAACTAGCAATTTTCAGCTGGAATCTTTTTTGGTTTGCCACTAATGTGTCTCTAGCCACTCGCAGTAGCCAGAGCGATCTCAAAGCTACCAAAAATTTCAGTTGGGACTGAATTTAAGTAGTAGGGCCCTTTGAGCTGCTCTTTCTCGTTAAAGGAAGCCTAGTTCAGAACCGAGGGTCTACAAGTCTACATTGGTTGTGATGCTGAGGAACCATTGTAGTCCTTGACTGTGTTGATACAATCCTAACTTGCTCCGTATGTCTCCCAGATGTGCTTGGTCATACCCAAGAAGGTCTGTGAGACCAAGGAAGAGAAGTACTTTATAAGAAGTGTTATTATGAATATTATTGACCGTATTATCAGTTGATCCATAATACTGAGCACACAGAGCAGGATTAAGGTCTTGACTTGTGGTCGGGCTGCTTTCTGTTAGTAGTGCATTAATATAGGATTTTTTCCCGCATCTGATACATGAGAGTTAATAGTCACACTACAAATTAAAAAAATACATTTCTGCCCAAGCATGTCTGCTTAGAACTTGAAGGATCTGCTCATTGCCCTCCTTGTTTCATTTCTTTGAAATGAATTCTTAAACATGATATTTAATTGTTTTTAACAAGGTCCTTCTGCTTGCTCTTTTCAGCCTGTCTAGTCTCGAGGTTGAGTTGCTGTGTAAGCTTTCATAATAAGGATTTTAGATTTATCTAATTCACATTAAGGACTGTGTTCTGTTCAGGAAGGGGAAATAATTTTTCTGTCTCACAGATGTACCCAATTAAGGTGGTTGTTTTAAAGAGCAAATAACTAGTTGTATTACTGTTTGTGTAAAAACAAACCAGCCAAAACAAATTGAAAACTTTAAGAATAAACACAGGTATTCATTTGTGCATGCACATGTGTGTGTATACATACTTGTATGTGTGTGTAATAACCTTGACATATACCAAGGTGATGAGATGTGCAATGCATATGGTTAGATTGGGCTTGTTGCCCACCACTTTTCCTTGTGAAATTTTAAGTCCTGCTTTGCAATTTTGGAGTGAAAATACATTCGTCCTGACTCGTTAGAATGCCTTACACATGGAACGCTGTGTAATGGATGCTGTCAGCAAAACTGCATTTCGGATTTAACTGCCTCAACTATCTGTTCTGAGGTGTCTTTTCTTTGTCTTTCCTGTTTGTTTTGGGGTTTTTTTTGCCTGTGTTTTGTTTTGTTTTGTTTTTTTCCCCCCAGGCTGCTCTCCAGGTGGGTGGTCATGGAGAGAGGTTGCATCAGTGCCGTGAGGTGACACTTTTAACGTACAAGTCTATTCCCATGCAAGTGGATGGCGAACCATGTCGATTGGCTCCCTCACTCATTCGAATCTCCTTAAGGAACCAAGCCAACATGGTGCAGAAGAGCAAGAGGAGAACATCCATGCCTTTGCTGAATGAGTGAGTTGGATATGTGCATGTCCTAATGGCAGGAGGCCTGTTTGGGGCAGCATATTCAGTCACGGATTTTGCATGTACTGGACTTGCGCATTTACAAAAAAAAACAAAATAAAAAAAAATTCACACCTTCTGAACTCCCTTACTTACTCAGGTAAATACTTACCTGATTTTCTTTTATTCTTTTATCTTCTGGGTTACCCTCTGTCTTGCTTTTAGAAAGGTGTTGTATCTTTGAGTTACTTAGAGAGGTTTGTGCAGGCTCAGCAGTGTGCCTCTTGGCTTCTGACAGTTCTGCATATGTATGCCATTTACCTTTGAAGTTCTTTTGATTAATTTTCCCAACTTGATTGATCTGCTTTTTAAGCTCCACTGGAGACCCTGTAACAGATTTCCATAATCAAAAATTACTCAGGACATCTTGTAGTCTCTGTTGTGGGAGCATGCTGCCTGGGACTGTTTACGGAGAAGGACCTGGAGGTCCAGAAAGGGCTGTTTGCACTTTGTAGGGAATCCTGCTCCAGTATAAAAACCCAAATGAGAAATGAGTAGCCTAAAGATGAATAGAGAAAAGCTAAGATAACTGGAAACCAGGAACATGGGAAGAAGAAAAGACAGGACTAACATTCCTTTTCATAATTAAACCTTATTTGTAAACACTGCAGAGATATTTTAACATGAAAAAAAATTCAAATTTTGACCTGTGAAAATGCCTGTCCAATAAAATAATTTAGATTATTTTGTAGAGCTTATTGTTGTACTTCTTGTATGGAAGGCCTTCATCGCTGATAAAATGAAGGACATAGTAAGTGCCTTTTCTGTTTTTCATCAACTATTCTTAAAGTGAAGCAAAACAGCCTGTCCCTCCTACAAAGATACCAAGCTAAAGGCCTAAAGTTATCAAGGATCCACATTTCATTCAAATATCCATGCACTGAGGATTTCATTTTTCTGGGGAGGTGGGTGGGGGATTTTGCTGTTGCAGCTGTAGTGGTGAGGCAAGGTTTATGAAGAGATGGAATATCTTTCGTTAGACTAACTCACATAACTGGAAAAAACAGATCAAGGTCTCAAGCACACCTTTTCTCTTCAGGTATCTTAAAGGTTGTCTGTGTCTTTCAACTGTATCATCTAGTGGAAGATATTGCTTCACTTCAAACTTTGACTCCAGCCCTTTAGAGCTTCTTGTCATCCACTAGTTGTCAATCTGTTCATGTAATCAAAGTCTCCCTGCTTATTTTCAACATCTTTCTGTTCAGTTTAGCACTCTGTGTTCTCTTACTGAAACTAGTGCTTTAAGCTTCCGTAGAAATCCATATCTATAACGTGTAATTCCTATTTGCCTGGAAAATACATAAGGTATACTCATCTCTCTTGAGCAGTAAAGAATAGCAGACTCTTGCCTGTGGGCAGCAATACCCAGTTTCATCCAACCACAACTCAATTGTTTGCAAAAGCTAGAATCGAGAAGAGAGCAATCCTGGGGCATCTTTTTCTACACTGAGGGAGGCTAATGCAACTGTAAAATGAAAATTCCTGGTATTTCGATCTGATAATTAGCATGGTTAGGCTTGGTTTTTGAGATCTGAATTTAAACTGTGGTAGGGAATTACAGATTCATAATATATGCCAGTTGTCAAGAGGATCTTGTTTGTGGTTTAGCTTGATTTTACTGGGCTGTGGTAGACTACATTGCTGTCAGTCCTTTGATTTGGCTGAGATATTTGCCTGCAGACCTATGTCTTGGGAAAATACAAATGACTTGTCAGGGACTGTAGTCTCAGCCTCACATATCAGAAATGGTATGAGTATATATTTATAACTACATCTATACCTATATATCTGTGTGTGTATGTACTTCGCTCTCAAGTGTTGAAGGGGAATGAGAGAAAGGAGTTGAATCTCGTGGTGTGATAAAAAGTAAATGGCACGTTAAAGGTTAAACTCTAGGAAGCATTTAATATTGTAAGAAGTTCATTCCATATGCTGCTGATTTGCAGTATTTCACAAAAGAAAATTTTCAGTTAAACATGTTTATCTACATTTCTTAACTTGATATGTGGAATATATCTCCCTATTCCATTGAAATCTCCCAGAAAGCCTTATATTTGATTGAACACGATAGATTGTTCTCTTATGACTGTCATCTGAATATTAGATGTGTGAGATAAGTGGGTCTGGAGCTATCCCACTAATTGTTAGACAGCTGTTCTTGAGCTCATTCCTAGGAAAGCAGTTAAAAAATTATCTCGCATCACAGTAACACAGAGTTGCTATTATTGTCAGCTTTGATATTATTGCTAGATAAGGAGAGCAGTAGGAGTGCTCTTTGGAGTTTTAGCTAGTCCAATGTCACAAGAAGAAAAAGACTTAATTTGAAGATGTCTTACACTCTGTTTCTGTTTTCTTACTCTGTTCTTTGTTCTGGAGGTTTTAAGGAGAGGGGTTTTAGGGAGGATAGCGAGTTAGTTGTTTGCCTTGTGGATGCACTTGAGTTTCCAGGGAATAACAGTATTTTAAAATTGAAGAGCCTATATGTAATGTAGCTGAGTGAGAAGAACAGAGATTTCATGCTTCTCTCACTTGGGAGTGGGACATGGTTCTCTTCTGACTGTAAGAATTGCCCATCTTCCTGATTGCAACTGTTCTCCTTCAAAACCTGTAGATGCTCTGAGAGGACACTTGTATGTGAGAAAAAGGGATCTGACCTTGATTGACCTTTTTTCCCCTCCATTTTCCCACTATTGTACTTCCAGCACCTTCTAATTGCACACAAACTGCCTCATGTGGTTCTACAGACCTTCAAGGTTGAAACTCCTATATGTTGAGAGTCCTTGTTTTCTTTGTTACTGAATAATTTGCCTTTTTCAAGGTGTGGGGAAAAATTCAGCAGCACTTTTGACAGTGTAAAAGTTCTTAGTCTTTTCTAGTCTTTTTAAAAAAAAAAAAAAGGTTGGCCATGGAATCAAAGTAAGGAATAAAAATCTAGTGTTTCTGCAGGGCTACTTAAACTGAAGAAGCCTCCATTCCCTGTTGATAGCAGCAGCACAAAAAGCTTCATCCAAGCTATTAGGGAACAAGTAAATATAACGTGCTGCATTTTGTCATAGCAGGGCAAATTACTGGCAATTAATATTTTATTCAGTTATTTCATCCTTCACTGCTGAATTGCCTACAAACAAATTTCTCAGTATATTAATTGTCCCGAACTATTCATGGACTAGTTGCTGCAACTAGTGATCTTTCTTCTTACTATTCATCAAGCATTCATTTTTTAATATTTCCTTTTGGGAAGTTAAGCTGTTTTGATGTGACACACACACTACATGAGTGCTCTTGAGTAGGTGAGGATGACCTGTTCATGGTTTGTACTCTTCTTATAACTTTAAAATTTTGAGTTGAAGCATGGTGGAGGAACGTCATTACTTGGTGAATACAGTTACAGTGCTTCTAATTTGTTTCTAATGGAGGCTGTCCAAACATAAAAGGTAGGCATAATCTCTTCCTCATCCTGCAATGCATTGCTCTACGATGGAGATAAGTAACAATCCGATAAAGCGTTTCAAGCCAGAAGCAACCGTTTTAGGTGCAAGGAATATACAGGATAAGGTGATGCTGTTCACACTTGGTTGTGGATTGAAACAAGGCAGATAGTGGGGTTGTGGGGCAAAAAAGGTGGATTTCTTTTCTTCTCATATGTCTTTTCTGTTTGTACCAGCAAAAGCAAATTTTTGCTACAGCCAGATCAGCAGACTCAGTTTTTCTGCAAAAGAGTGAATGATCTTCTTATTCTCCTTCCTTTAAAAGACTTGCTGGCTAAGTTCTCATTCCTGTTGTCCACTATTGATCATGGTAACATGTGAAAGAGACAACATACAGCTTGGTTTTCTGTGAGGAAGCCAAGAACGTGGTTCTTGTGAGCTATAAGCAAAATGTGTGTGGAATAGGAAGAGAAGCAGTGGTTCAATTTTCCAGGAGTCATTTTCTGATTAGAAATACAGTTTAGTATGCTGCTCAGTAAGTTTCAATTAATGATCACTTTCTGAACGTGAAAAGATGGTATTTTTCTTTCACTGCCTTTTAGTTTGGGTTGAGGAAGAATGTCCTGCATGGTGGAAGAGAAAGAAGAGGGAAGAGCTTGTAGATAAAACATATTCCATACACTTTAGAGAAACAAAGGGACCATCTGAGTATAAACACTAGAAGAGAGTCAGTCTTGGGAGTCACTATATATAAAATGCATGTTTCCCTAAGGTACATGAAAGAAGAATGGAGACAGCAATTTGTCATTGTGGATACAAAATCTCCAGTAAGGGTATTTTTTTTCTTAAACATTAACTAAAGTTGGCCAACCTTTGGAGACAATTCCATCCATTCAGATCTTGGCTTTGATGTTTGTTTGCATTTCTGGACCTGCTTCCAAAGTCTGCTGCCTTGAAATTTTTCAGTGCCTGTGGAACAAATCCTGGGGCTCCTTGTCTTCCTTATATAGCCGTGTGCCTAGCTTGTCATTGGTCCTCCTCACTCATGTCTTTAGAAAGCTCCTGTATGCCATGTAGCAGTGATTTTCTCCATTTGCATGTCTTCTGTTGCTCTTGGCTTCCTAGTGTGAACTTGGAGCTCTGCATGTCTCTTCATTCAAATTTTATGTGACACATTCCTTTTGTTTCTGTTTAAATGTTGTATGTCTTTCTCTTTCTTTCTTCTCTTCCACTCTTTCTCTCTCTCTTCCTCTCCCCTGCCTTTTTATGTGTCTGTCCACACTGTGTGCTGCCTTCCTTCTGGCCACTCATTTCCTGCTGCCTATAGTAGCCATAAAGTGCAGTCTGCTGACCTGAGGAGAGTCTCAGCTCCCCCCGATTCCTTCACTGTGTGAGTATCTGGCTTTTTTCTACTTTCAAAGTTCCATAGTTTTTTGCTGTTACTTTGTGTGTCATTCAACCAGGAGACGGAGCAGTAAAATCCAGTGACAAATGGGAGCTCACGTGACAGCATGGCAGGCAAAGGGCAGTGGCCTTACCAGCAAAGGCACAGTTCCACAGTGCCTGAGTAGGGTGGGCAGGGCATGTCTGGTGATGGTGACCAGGTTCAGCCAAGAGTCCAGCTCACCAGACAAATCCATAGCAACAGGCAGGTCTGAAGTTAAGCACCAGGCACCATCCTGGAAACAGTTGAGATGAGAACTTTCCATCCTTTGGTTTTAATAAAAAACATACTGTGAACAAACTCAGCCATAAGCCGTATCTCCAGGGAGAGCTGATCTCTCAGCCATATCTCCAGATAGAGCTGATCAAAACAGGAAACGAGTCCCCAGAGGAGTGGTGTGACATTGGCTGCAGCTGCATTGAAGATGGAGACACCCCCCCACACACACCTTGGCAATATCTCGATTGTCAGCAACTCCACTGTACTAACTTGCTAGATAGTAGCTAAATTATTCAAGAATCTAATGTCTTTTTAAAAATGTGGTAGATTGGCACTTAAAAACTTGTACCATTATACCATTGTATGTTGGTATCTTCTAATTCATCCCTTTATGGAAACATGCCATATTATGAAAATCTCTGTGTGTCCACAATTAAAAAACCCAAACAAACAAAAAAACCCAACCAAAAAAACCTCCCGCAAACCACCCCAGCCACC
>NW_009214765.1:137044-137728 GCF_000690835.1 Fulmarus glacialis
AAACCAAACCCCACCTTAATATAGTATGTCAAGTCAGGCAGTGTAGTTTGTCTTCAGAAATGCTTTTTTACTATTCAGTCAAAAAAAGACTTTTTTGCTTTGTGTTGACATACCTTTTGTTGTCTTGCTTTGCCACTCTCATGATGGACATCTTTTCAAACAGGTTAGGAGTTAGGACTATCAAAGAAATGAATTTGAAATACATGTTGGAAAATAACAAATTTCAGAGCTATAAATCCAGGTATTCAGAGCAGAAACTTGATTCCAAGAATGATTCTTATTCTATCATAGAAGAAAGTCTAATGGTATATGCTAAAAGAAAACCCACCAACACTTCTCTGTTCTAAAGAGTGAGCATGTGCAATAGATGGCATATAAAATGTTCAACAAACCAAGAGTTATTTGGGAAAACTGATTGAATAATTTTAAGAGCAAATTTCAGCTTGGTAGAAAAGGACCTGGGGGTCCTGGTGGACACCCAGTTGACCATGAGCCATGGTCATGACTTGTGGCAAAGGCGGCTAATGGTATCTTGGGCTGTATTCAGACCATTGCCAGCAGATCAAGGGAGGTGATCCTTACTCTTTACTAGGCACTGGTGAGGCCGCACCTGGAGTGCTGTGTGCAGTTCTGGGCTCCCCAGTACAAGAGAGATATGGAGCTACTGCAGAGAGATGAAGATTA
>NW_009214765.1:137747-187505 GCF_000690835.1 Fulmarus glacialis
AAAGGCTGTTTAGCCTGGGGAAGAGAAGGCTCAGGTGTGATTTCATCAATGTCTATAGGTATCTCAAGGAAGGGTCTAAAGAAGACTGAGCCAGGCTCTTTTTAGCGGTGCCCAGTGACAGGACAAGAGGCAATGGGCACAAACTGAAACACAGGAGGTTCTCTCTGAACATCAGGAAAAATGTTTTTACTGTAGGGATGACTGAGCACTGGCACAGGTTGCCCAGAGAGGTTGTGGAGTCTCCATCCTTGGAGATAATCAAAAGCTGCCTGGACATGATCCCGGGCAGCCTGCTCTAGGTGGCCCCTGCTTGAGCAGGGGGTTGGACCAGATGACCTCCAGAGGTCTCTTCCAACCTCAACCATTCTGTGATTCTGTGAAATTTCAGAAACCTGCAAGTTCCTCATTGTTATTTTGCAAACAAGGAAAGATTTCCAATTTGGTGTGCCTTATCCCTGGATCATATTTGCTGTACTTTTCTGAGAAACAGAAAGTCATACAAATAACTTGGCTCACTGATTCAGTATCTAAGCAAGCCTCTAGAAAAAAGTTCAGATAAGCTTTATTGCTTAAACAGAACATTAAGTAAGCTGTGGGTCTGGGAGAATGGGTATTGTTTCCAAATTGAGGGATATCCCTTGGAAAATTACCTCCAAGTTTTGACATAGTTCATTTGAATGTTGCATTTGATATCAGCTATCAGCTGTCAGGATAAGGCAGGAAGAGAGAGACTCGTGAGCCCCAAACTAATTTGTAAGTCAAAGATGTTCTGTATCTTAAAATCTGTAAAAATAGATTAAACATGCTGCTGCACTGTGGCTGCCAATTAATGTGTCTGGCAAATTAAAATAAGAACCCATGAGGCATTAGGGAAATTTGATTTGGATTGTGATGGCTTTGAGATTCAAATGTTCCTTTTTTTCTTGAACACGATAGAAAGAGCCTGACTTCCAGTTAGTACTGAACAGCAGGGCAGATTCTGCCGAGACATGGTGATGGATACAGCCTGTCTTAGATAAATTTCAGGTTTTCTGCAGCAGGATATGCATGGGAGTTTGGGGCAGCCAAAATTATTAGGCACATATGGTCTTTGTTGCAGAGACAGTAGAACTGTAGTGTGATCCATTTCAAATGTTTATACAGGGTGCATAAGTAAATACAAGTGTTGTATTTTTAATTGAGGCTCTTTTAAAAGGAAGGTAAAGACTTGCATTTTCCAGCTGGATGTTCAGTTGAGATGAGAAGGATGCACATGTGAGAGTACATTTGCATTGTGTGGTTGATGCAAAGGAGCTCTGAAGAAAAATTACCATTTGAAAAATAAACCATAATTGACTTGCATAGCTCTTACCGTCCTTTTACAAGTGAAATAAGCACTGTGGATATGCTGTGATTTTTTTTTTTTTTTTTTTTTAAATTACAAAATCTGCATAAATGAAAATACAAGTATCACCTTATTGGTAAATAGTTTATAATCTCTTATAAAGTTTAGAGAGTAATGATTGCAGCAAGGTATGCATATAAAAGCTGTGTGAATAGCAAAGGAGTAATAAGAAATAATTTTTTGCTTTTAGAGTTCCAGATGCCGAACAGAATCAGCTTTGTGGGTTAGGTTGAATATGGATGTTGTCTATAGGATGAGAGTCTAATAAGGAATAGTAGGAGACAAGGCATAAGGGAGAAAGTGCTAGAGTGAGCTATTCGCCAAATGCATAGTTAAGGATGAAAATGCTTATATATATCGTCTCCCTTTTCTCCATTACATGAATTATAGGGAATTGAGTCTCATCTTTTCTTTGTCAGTTTTTCCTGTTCAGCATGTGGGCTTCTGTTTAGTGGGATCAGTACTATCAGAGAATCCATTGTGCTTGGAAATGTGAAGTGTGAGAGAACTACAGCTAGCATGGTGAAGGAGAAAGAAAACGAAGACCAGGATTCTACCTGGCACTTTGCGTGTGTTTAAGTGTATGTGTGGGTCTAGCCTTTATACAGCAAAATGCTCAAGCACTTGCTGAAGCAAGCGTGAGGTAAGAAACTGCAAAAGGGTTCAGTACAGTTGGGTTAACCTGGCTTATCTGGGATAACGCTCATCAAAAGGAAGAGAAAAAATATGTGGTGGAGCTTATTAGCAGTATTTTTTTAGTTAAAGAGCTTAGCAAGAGCTTTGCCTTAAAATAGCAGTGAACTTTTGTGAAGCGCTGAAATTCGTCCATCAGAAGAGGATGGATGATTTTGCTGTGTTGTGGCAGTTCTTATGTTTTAAGTAGATAAATGCTGTGAAAAACACACTTACTTTTAATGTATCATTTCCAAGCTCTGCCAATGGGATCTTAAAAGTAAGGTTAATTTCTTTTTCTCCTCTGGTTGCTGCTTTCCTTTTTCCAATTGTTCTAAACACTGGAACATTTAATTAATTTTGCATGTTTATTTCTTCTCTAGGAGATAGGTAATTCATTAGTCTGTCACTGCAAACATGCCCCAGAGGTATGTGATTTTTTTTTTTTCTAAAGTTTATTTTTTTCAAGGGAGGGCCAGTAGAAGATTTCCTCTTCCTTTTTCTGTTTATTGAATCATATTAAAATACGTATGTGTGTAGGCTGGTGTGGGCTGTATTCTGGAAGATCTGTCAGAAATTTGTCGCTGGATTCTGTAGAGTTGTTGGACTGTTTATTATTATTATTTCCTTTCACTATGCAGACACAAAGCATAAGAAATGGTTCACAGGGTTCATAAATAATTGATATAGGGATTAGGGCATATATAACTTAAAAGTGTGCCTTCCCAGTTGAATCAACCTGGTGGTGTGGCAGAAGTGTTATCAGGTTGCTGTGCAGGAGTGCCAAGGGCAGGACCCAAGCTTGCTCTGCCTGTTTTCTTTCCTGGATGACCGGAGGCAGGAGCATGTTTCTTAGGAAGTGAGTTGGCTGGCATCCTCTTGCCTGTTGCGGGGTGATTAATAGGGGTGAGAGGAGGAAGTGTAGCAGCTTCATCAAAAGCTGAGTGTGTTTTCTTGGTGAATGGAAGTAGATCAGGTTCTGCTGGTAGTCTAAGAATGTGGCTTTGCTTACGTGGGTTTGAACAAGTGGTGGAATGAAATAAGCCCTTCTCATTCTTTCCTGTCAAAGCTCTGTGGTTTCAGTGGTTTTTTGGTGGGTTTTTGTTTTGTTTTTTCCCCCGGGGGCTGGGGAGGAGGTGGTGGTGGTGATGGTAAACTTCTAGAATCCCCAAAATGCTATAGTTCAGGCATAGGAGGAAAACCTTTTCCTTGGTAAGCAACTTCCAGCAGTGGGGTGGGTGGGGTTAACAATGACTTCATCTTATAAACAGTTTATCTAGTATGATGTTGACTTTAAGACCTATCCCTGTAAAAAGAGTGGTTCTGATTCTGATGTGTAACTTGGTATACCATGGGGTGGGTATCTTCTCACAGAAGGATAGGCTTAAAACCCATAAAAATTAGATTAACTATTTATGTTAATGAATGTCTACAAGTTTTAAGAATTTCCAGAAAGCGTGCCCTTTTCCTTATAATAGGAATTATTCAATATCTAGGTGATCTTCTGTATTCTTGTGGAAGAGTCAAATGCTTTGTCTGATAGAAAGTAATACAATTTCCTTGTACTGTTCAGACACTTTGCAGCTAAAAAAGGAAAGAAAATAATACTCTATTACTGAAATTGCATTTTTTTTTTTGATGCGAGTGGAATAATTTTGAGATGACTTCATAACATCTCCGTAGAATCTGTCATAGTTTGTTCCAACTAAATAATGTGCATAGCTTTTCTACAAAGCTCATTTGGATAGTTATTTAATAATGCCCCAAATGTGCACTTCTGGTCCATGCTAATCAAAAGTCCGTCAGATAAAATTCAATATGGTAAACTAGCCTATCTATGCTCCTGATTTGAGAAGATTGATATTTAGGTTTGTGTTTAAATGAAACCATTACAGCTAATCAACATGAATGAATAGAATGTTTCAGTTGACCTAAATCTGTATTTATGGTCCCATGGGGCATATGACCTTTGGGATGTAATTTGGTGGATTGGTGTGTTTGGGGAATAAGGTTCTTAATTAGATTCTTTAGGAGGTAATGGAATTCATTCATTTGTACTTTAAATTACTTTTCATTGACTATGTAATACACCATTTTGAAGAATAATAGGTGTAAGAAATTTAAATATTTTAGGTTGAATTGCAGTGCAGCAATCCTCCCAAATTTATTTATAAATTGTCTACTGCTGTATCTGGAAAGCTTTTCTTCCTCTCCTTACAGTTGAGCAAGTTGTTTTATACATGTTTAGAAACATCCATTTCTATTAATACTGTACTAATGTTTGCTTTCAGTGACATTCATCACTCTATTATTAGCTTTTACACAGACATGCTTATGTACTTAAGCTTTGTGGTTTCTGAATATGCTGTTTGTCTGAACAAGATAAATTGTGCAATTTTTATAATAATATGGATTATTATCAGTATCTGTGAAGACTATGGAAGTATTGATGGTGGAAGTGTTTTCTTCAGCTGCATTAAATAGAGCTCTGTATGGAGCTCATGAGTTCTGTGAGTGAACGAGTTAATTAGTTGGATCATGAGGGCAATATTCCCTGGTGTCAGCTGCCAGTCTGATAGCACAAAGGATGAATGTTCACATAGTGAATTTTAGAGCCAAAGCTATATTGAATAGGTAATAAAATTTAGTGAGACATTAATGTCAGCCAACAACCATATTCTGACAGAGCAAAGAGTATTTGCAAATAAATCATGAACAAAACCATCAGATTTCAGTCACTGAATAAATGTTTTTTGTGTATGTGTATATATATACATATTTATAGATGTATGTATGCACATATATATATATATATAAAAAAGTTATGAATGTACTACCTGTGACTGGACTTAGATAATTATATAAAATCTTCACCCTGTAGAAAGGACCTCTTAGCATTCATATTCCAGATAATAGTTTATTTTCTATAGAAAGCTGCTGTTTCCAAGGTTACATTTTAATGACTAAGATATCTAAACTTTTCAAATGGGCAAAATGGCAAGTCCTGTTTCTCTCCAGTTGTATCTTTTAGCACACACAGCTTGCTTATGTAGTAGTAGTTCCATGTCTTTATAGAAAGGGGGTGAACAGGAGACAGGAGAACAGGAAACTCTGATACCTGCCAGCTGATTACCCTCCCACACGTGACCTGGAAAGAAACTATTTCTCCTCAGGTAATACATTACATTTAAGATGGTGTGCTTGTTTTTTCCATAGAAGCAAATTTGGAGATATACAGTGCACTGATATACCAAAAAATTATATGTTTTACAAAAGCATGGGAAGTTTCCTCTTAGATATTTTCTAGTTAAAAGGTGCTTTTGGAGAGTCTGTGTGGCTCCGGGAGCAACAAAAATATTTTAGATTTGCTGTTGATTTTAGATCGTTTTCCTCCTCCAAGCAAATAAAAAGGGCTTGCTCACTTCTGCTTTTCAGATGAAAGGACTAATTTGACTCAAGAAGGTGCTGCAATAGGTTGTCACCGGCTTCAAGCCAGGAAATAACGTTTGTAAAGAGAAGGTGCATGTTTTCCTTTCTTACGTGGCATTAGGTAGTGAGTCAGCATAGCTACAGAAGTCAGTGTTATCTTTCTCTCCCCTTGGTGTCCAAACACTATTTTGTCCTCTCAGGGAGGTTGCAGGGAGACACATGGTAATTAACTAAGGATTGGCAGATATTGGCATGAGGCTTAACGTTCCCCTCCTCCCCTATTTGCAGGTCTTCTTGAGCACTGAATGTAGGGTCAACACGACCAACCCTTCACCTTGACATAAAGGCTCCAAACATACACTTGGAGAAGCTGTTCTGTTTCCCTGTCTTCCTTTCCTCTCCCGCTTTCATGAGATAACCAGATTATCCATTGCGATGATGTGTTTGAAATGAGGCCAGTTGTGTGGTAGGACATAAGTCTACCACTGATTCATTGATAATGGTTGCCAAGAAAGTTCACATTTGAACTAGTGCTTAGATACTGAGAAGCAAAAAGCACTACTGTAACTGCTTTTACACAGCTTTCCTAGTATTTTTATGCCAAATGAGTTGGAACAAGCAAAGCACTATAAAAGGAAGATAGTTCTGCTGATTTATCTTACATTATCTTCCCAGAGAACAAAAAAGTCTTGGGTCTGGATGATAATTTAAAAAAAATCTTAGTAGAGAATATAGACAGTTATTAGAATTATTTGTAATAATAACTATTCAGACAATCATCCAAATATTTTCAGGTGTTCCATTTTCAGCGACAAGTAGAAAATCTTGGTGGGACTCTGGGGAAAAAAGCAACACAAAAAATCACTGTCCTGTTACTGAGAACCTAACTTTTACCCTAATGAAGGTAGCCTTGGGGAAGAATGGGTAGATGGCCTTGGGAATAAGGGAGTGAATTTTGTGCTGGAGAATTCTGTTGAATTCTTGCCTCTGTCAAAGATTAGGTGTGTGAACTTGGCTACATCACTCCTTTTTTTTTTTTTCCTTCCTCTTTCTTATCTAAACCAGGGACCATAGAAAAAATTATCATTTCTGAAAACTCAAACATGATAGTTACATATAAGTACCAAACAGAAATATTGAAACAGCAACTTTTAAAATAACTTCTGATTCAATGGTGGTTGTTCTGATCAGACAAAAAATTGTTCATTAACAGTTGTGGTTTTTTTAGTGACCCCAGGCTTTCTTGAGTTGTTTCACCTCAACATCTGCAGATGGAAACAATTGCATGACTGAGACAAGCTCACAGGGAGACTTGGAAGCTGGGGAGAGGATCACCTGCCCTGTCCCCAGTATTTCCCGTAGTAGAACATGGCTTATCTCCCATTGCCTCTATCAGGCACAATCCTGTCCTGCCATGCTCTAAGGAACATGGGAAAGGCCAGTGTGTGGAAGGAGAGGAAGTGAAATTGTGAGTGGGAAATATTAAAAATCTCATAGCTGTAGTAAATTCTGCACAGACAGTGCAGAGGTACAAAAATACGTAAACATATTCATCTCTTAATAATGAAGGACACCGGTAGGTTGCTGGGGAAGCCAGACTGATGGGATGCAATGGGTGGCTGAAAGACAAGTATCACTCAGATATCTGCTATGGAAGATCTAAAAGGATAAATCAAGGAGAAAAAGGAGTTGGTGATCTTCTATTAGGAGTTAAAAATACAGTTTACCTTGGGAAGATGCAAAGTTCCTGTACTAAACTGTTTTCCCTCTAGTATGGGGAGCAGCAGTGGACACTACAGCACAGGATCACAGAGTGGAAGGGAGGGTCTGAGTATCAAACACGGATGAGCAAGGAAGAAATGGAAAAGAGCAAGTAGGGGGGCGGCTATGGCGTGGTTCTGGTTTGGAGGGCAAATATCCCTTGTGCTGGACTGAGTAATTTCTGTGCAGGAGGATCAGCTTTTGGTCAAGTGGTTATTTTGAACTGGGGATTGGAAAGCATATTTTTTTTTGTAGAGTTCCAGCTTGGGTTGCTGAAAGATTTCCACACAGCAGTACAGATTTGTTTCTGGTTTCAGGAGAAACAACAGTTTGAGACATTTTTTTGGGTTGGGTTTACACTTGGCTTAATTCAGCACAATAGCAAGGATGGCTGTCTTTGTGGCATGGTTGAGTGTTACAACAGAAATCAGAAGTTGCTGAATTCTCCTGTCTCCCCCCTCTTTTCCTTCCAGCTGAGTTCAAAGAAGTAGAGGTAATTCACAAGCAGTCCCTTCCCCACACCCACCAACAACTCTCAGGTTGTGAACCGATCGGCTGGAAGACTGAGCTACCTTCATCATAATGCGCCGTGGCAGAACATTATGGGAAAAGCAACGTAGCTTCTTTCCATATTGTACCAGTGCATAAAAAACTTCACTTTTCAGAGCTGTCAGTCTGTCATTTTCATGAACTCTACTACATGCGGTAGATTATTTCTTTTCTCCGCTCAGACAAAGACTATGCAGTTAAATTCCTATGTTTTCTGACTTACACATTTTCTTGTCTTTTCTTGGCTAAAAATAAAATCTCCTATGATTTTCATTTTTGAACTTGCATTTTATAGAATTTGGAAGGGAACATAGTTCCTCAGACTATGTTCATTTCTCAGCCAGCGAGGTGACATTTAATATTGTCTTAAAAAAAAAAGAAAGAAACACAAAAGTGTCAGACTCAGTGCAATTATGTTCTTGTTCCATCTATGCACCTTTCCCCTCCATTTGCATGCACTCATCTTCTCTGGGTTGCTGAGCTAGCTGTAGAGCCTGCAGGTGGAGAGTGCTGTTCTGGAAGATGACATATGGGCACCTGAGTTAGAAAGCTGCCCCCTGAAGCTGTGCTGGAAGTTACCATCCCAGGTGTCTGTTATCAAACTGCAAAAGCTTATCTTAAATATGGGTGGTTTGCTGATATCTTGGGGCACTTTGATGCAATAATCCCTGTTAATCAGCACAGGAAGAACATTGGGCAGCCTGTATGTTTCTGAGTGTGTCAGTCTTGCTGCCACTGTTAAGCATTTTTGATTTCTTCTAAGCTATTCTTCATGTATCTTACTTACATTTATTTTCATCATTAATGTAGAAACTCCTGTTCAGAACATGAATTTCTTCAGTGCAACTCCTTCTAGCATGTTGTCTTACACTCCAGTTTTGGCGGCACCCTCAATTCATTATCCTTTATCACTTTTTAGGCAAAGAATATTTGTTCCAATAGAGTTTTTTTTTTTTTTAACTGGGACTTGATTTTCAATCTTTATTTTCATCTGTCCAAATGTGACAAAGTTGTTTATAGCAACAGAGAGAAAGCATGCAATAAGCTAACACTGAAATAATTGCTAATTGCCATCCCAGGGGCTGTACCAAAAGATGGCCATAAACCATGTGTTTTGTCAGGTCTGCTGTATTTTCAGGTCAAAAAGAAAATTGCTCTCTTCTTTAAAAAGAAAGAAAAACTTTACATTTTTGAGATGTGGCTTGTTCTGATTGGCGTTTAAACTAGCAGTGCAAATGCTGTGAGTCAAATCTCTTAAAACTGAGACAAAGAAAAAAGTAAGCGTGTATATTTACGACAGTGCACAGTATTTCAACTTTTAAAAGGCAGTGTGTGTATTCGGTGGTCATACCGCTGGCAGAGTTCTGTTACTAACTAGACTAAAACAGAAAAAATAGACGGTCTTTTGTGGAAGCACTTAACTGCGCCAGGGGCCAGTTCTTACAGGACAGACATTTGATATATGCATTATAATACATAGGTTATCTGTCTTTCTTTAAAAGTGGAAAATGCAAATGTGGCCAAGTTAATTTACGTAGCATTCAGCTAAATTTACAAAATCAAATAATAGGTTACAGTAAGGTGTAAGCCAGCATGAAATCAAAACAAAGCTTTTCAGGACAGCTTTTTATCAATGTATGGACACTTAAATTTATAGAGAGGGACCCACTGAGTGTTCCAAAATTATATACACAGTTGAGGAATCTCAATCTGGCTGAAATCTATAGAAATGAGGTTCCTGTGCTGCTACTTGCTTTTGAAAGTCCTCCTGGGTTCTGTGTATTGGACTCACTACTGTGGAAATCCATTTTTTAGCCACGTTTCTGTTGCCTGTTTCCCAGAACAGAGATGCTGAATGAGGATCCTCCAGGGATATGACTGTGGATGTTCTCATGGGCAGAGGAATGGTTTTCCTGAAAGACTTCCCAAGAAAGCATCTGTGTCCTGAAACACAGCTTGGCAGATCTACTGGCTGTGGTAGGGCCCTAGAGATGTATAAAAAGGCAAACTGCAGAGGGGAGGGGTAGCTATATAGAGAATGGAGAACTCCGGAAAACCGCTGTAATTCCAGACCACGCAGCCAGCAAATGGGCTTCTTGATCTTGCTTGTCATTTACAGTCTAATGTCTATGTTGTTGTGCCGTGGATAGTTATTTTTAACACAGTAATGGGCCTGTGAGGAGTTGGCCCACTTTTGAAGAGGCTTGCTCTTTTTCTTCTTTCAGAGAAGATTAAAATCACTTCATTTCCTATTTTCATTTTGCTCTTCCATGGAACACTTCGTCTAAGAAGCTTTCTTCTTTTCTTGCAGTCCTCATTCCATCCCAGATCGCCTGCGGATCAGAGTGAACAGGATTAATTTACAAGAATATGAGGGGCTACATTACGACAAGGAAAAACTCCGGGAAGCTTGTAAGTTGGAAGAAGCCAGGTTGTAGCTGTTTTTGTTAGAACATTCTATATAAATCTTACATTAACAAAAAAAAAAACCCCAAATAACAACAAAGCAGCAAAAAACCCCAAACACAGGGTCAAGCATACATATTTGGATGAGTCACATAGAGTGTATATTCATCTATCTGTGTATATGCACATACATATTCTCTCTATATAAATACTCTATTAAAAGCATGTATAGAGAATTCACTTGTTTTTTACTCAACTATGCCTTCTGCAAGTTGATTTTATTTACTGTAAAAATAAGTGGTTTTCACACCCGTTTTTTTATTCATGTCTTTCTGTTGGTTCTGCTGGGTTTCTACTAGTGTATGAAACTATTCAAATTTGATGCTAATCATAAAATCTTGAAACTGTGTGGGGAGACCATGATTAATTTCATATTGAGAATGTGCTCTGACCTTGAACGTGGTTCTTGCACAGGTGCATTTATCTTGGAAAACAAATCTGGCTTCCTCAGTCCCTTATTCTTTAACAGCCTTCAGTTTTCCACATAAGAGAATAATCACCGTTTTGTTTCCTCATATAATGGTTTAATTGCCATATTCGGGGGTAAGTCAAAAGCAGAGAGCCCGTTGCTTTGGCAACATTGATGATGATGATCCATACTTAAAAATGGAATTCCTTTCCTTGGTGACGCATGGAGTCATTAATCAATGGGGGACATGGCTGCTTGTGATGACAATTTAATAGTCTTGTTCATGCATCTGGCTCATTATTCATATTAAATTACAAGCATGACTGTTTGTTGTGCAACAAAGCTTCAGCTCTCTCTGTAATACAGAGCTCTCTGGTAATTACAGGATGACAATCCTTTTAATTGGTTTGCTTATGTTACTGTTGGAAGATAGTTAAACTGTTTCGATTTCACTCCTCTAGTCCCACCCCTCCTTACTCTCCCAGTTCAGCAGCTCTCCTTCCAACAAAAGAACTGAAATGGCTTAAATTTTGCTATGGGTCCTGACAGCCTTTTCTGAAGTTTCTGTTAGTGGATTTTGGTCAGAATTAAAGCAATCAAAGCCTTCATCACTGGACTGAGAAGAATTTTAACAGAATGAGGATTATGGCTCACTGGAGAAGAATTTGCTTCAAGTTTAAATTGAGAGTTTGACCTTGAGTAGACTTCAGGCCGTATTGAACCTACATCTATCCAACCCTGTCAGAAACAATCTGGTTCATTTGATGGCTCATCCTATGGTTTCCCATCTGAGGAGAACTATCCTCATCCATCCTCACTATGGACGTAAATTTTGTGTGTGTGTTTATTTAGTATACTGTAGTCCTTAAGAGCCATTTGCATGTTCTGACACAAAATACACAACTTCTTACACCGTTGTCACTGCAGTTGTAAATGAGTGTTTGTTATTTGTCACCTGCAAAAACCCATAATGATAGCATTATAAAAGTGCCAGAGAATGATCTAGAACCTCTGAGATTTGGTTTTAGATTACATATGCATTTGATCACTTGCTGGATGTGTGCTTAAGAGGTTTTCATTCAAAAAGTAGATGTTCGTCTATCAAGAGTTAAAATGATTGCTTTCAGGCATTGGCAGGCCATTTGCAGTACGACCCTTTTGTCTGTCTTTCAAGTTGCTGCATGACCAGCTTGATAATATAACGTAGCTGGACTGGAGTATCCTCCCCAGACATTTTTCATGAAGTTGTTTTTCCTATCTGTCCTCCTTTAGCTGTCTCAGTAATGCTTACGCATTACTGTTTTTACATTAAAATATGAGAAAGGAAATAATATCCCCATCAACCTAAAATAAATCAGAAAAGATACCTGACCTTACCCTTTGCAGTTATTAGGAATGTCCTGTGTAAGAACATATAACTTACAGCATATGCTGATGGTCATCAGCCTACTTCTCTGGACATATAACTTAAATGTCCCCTATCAGAATGGTCCAACCTTTAGTTTTCAGGAGGCTGATCTTGATTTGAGGACTCTTTGGTGATGCTAATTATGACTGAAGGAAATTATGTACGGGAAGAGAAGTGCTCTCTAAACAGTCAGAAACCAAACGGTTTTAAATATTCTAGCCAGATCCTTGAATTCCATGAAGTAAAAAATGGAAAATCTCTATGGTTCACTGAGCACAGACCTAACGTCCCGGTTTTCTTGTGACTTACTGCAAGATGCTTGCATCTCTTCTGGAAACTGAGGCATAGCCAGTCATCAAGCTGCATGGTTAAACTAGAGGACTACAGCATTTAAGTTTTTGTGAAGAAGAAAGCTGGAAAATCACACAAATCTTCCTTTTAAGAAGGGCGGATAGCCATTTTAATTGCATTTCTGACATAGCTAATTGGATACATTTTAAGTGGTTTTCTGGTGGCAGGTCTATGGATTGCTGCCTGCCTGGCTCTATTGTATGCTAAATACTTATATGAAATAAGTGTGGTGGCTACGTCCTCATCAGCAAATCATTTCATGGTGCATTCTGCTAAAAGTTACTTGGCTAAAGGGGGAGGAGGGGAGTGCTGAGGGAGGAGAAGCGTCTCTCCTTCCTTTACCAAAGAAAGTGATTATAGGGGGAGGGGAGTGGAAATAAATAAATTTCCATGGCAGGTGAGTAACTGAAATTTTCTCAGTCTGAATTAAAAATTTAAATGCAGATAATACTTGTGCACTAGCAAACTACAAAAGCACTTGTATTGGGCCCTGTTTCTACAATCGTGTTTCTACAAGGCCTGTAATTGTCAGTGGGGTTAGCTTCCTTCAGCATGACTGTAGCTCTCAGGTGCATGTATGTCTCACTAGATCCTTGCAAGAGACTCAGTTTGCATATCTGTCTAGGCTTTGGCAGAATACCTACAACTTAATTCCAGAATACTATACTTACTATCCATTCCCTGCCCACAAAGATTAAAAGCCTCCTTACCTCCCTAAAACCTTTTATCTCCCTAAATCATTTGAAAACTAAATCAAAATCTCACAGCAATCTGAACAGGAAAAGGAAGCCAGTTAATAACGAGTCATGCTGTTATCCCTGAAGGAAAAATAGCAAAGAAGCTATTATGGTTTTTTGCCTATTACGTGTCTCCATAACAGAGTTTTGAAAGCTCTGACATCAGTGTAATAATCTGGATCATTTTAACTCACAGTAAATACATTTCACTCCCCTTGTTTGCTTGAAATACTGATTTGATTCTATCAACTACTTCACCTAAAATTGTACTTCCCAACATATAACAACTCATACAAACTGTTCCATGAAGATTAATCTTCACTCTGCTGGAGGTAGACACCTCATTTTGAAAACCTCCTGAGCAATTAAAGAATGTCATTTCGTCCTCTGAAGGGCATGACCGTTCTTAGCCCATTCTCCTTTTGTTGCTTTCTACTTTTCTTGTCACTGCAGCTGGCATTTAACCAAGATTCTGTTTCTCAATTGTCCCTTTCTTCCTTCCCCATGCTCCTTCTTTTCTCCTTCATTCTTTCTTCTGTCAACATCTCAGTATTGTCTCTGCAATGATTGATGGTGGTACGGAGGATGCTTATTGATCCTTCAGCAAGGAGGGGTGAATGCTTCTATGCATTCTTTTAAGAAAGGAATATATGTTGGCATTTTAGTTGTTGTAATGTTCTTTGCTGCAAATGTAGCTGTCTTCTCTAACACCTCCCTATACATGCCCCAAGCACTTGTCACCCTAGTCACCAGCTTCACCACCTTCTGTGCAATATGATAGTTGTACATTACATGACCATAACCAAGACTATCATATTCAAAAAGTGAGTTGGACTCATGTTTCTAGTTGGACAGAATTCAATTCTGTCTCTTTTGCCTGCATATCTTCTGTGCACTCTCTCTGATTTCCTGTTATTGCAGGAAAGTGTGATCCAAAGCAGCATTGTGGGGGAACAATTGAGTTAGTTACTTTTAAAATAGCAAAATCTTTCTGTTTGACACCCTATTTTCCCCCCTCTAAGAAATTCCTAACAATGGAGGCATATGCAGAAATTAATTATATTTTAAAAAAAAATTAACAACAAACAAAACAACCATAAACTAGTTAGTGACCAGGTGGTCTTCAACCCTTCTTAGTCTTTCCTGCCAACACTATTGTAGATTTGCACCATGAAGATGGAGCTGAGAAACAGCTCACCATCAGCAATAGCTGCACAGGTTTGGTTTTTCTTTTAATAGAATATGTCAGTTCTTACTGCCCTTAACTTGTTGTTTTGTATGCTCTAGCCATGGAGAACCAATCGTAGTTTGCTCAATACCACTAAGATTAAAGGAGGTATCATACCTGACTGCAGTGGTGACAGTATCAGAAATAACTCTCAGCTCTCTAACAGCTCTGGGTCTCCCACACAGAGGCAGCTGTTCCTTATCTCCTCTCGAATAAAATGGCACACTAGATTAAAAAGCAATTTTTGAAGAAAATTTAGTTCCATATGTATAACAACTGAACTATCTGCAATCTAGCGATCCTTTTCTCTGCAGCCGCCTTGCTGCGTGTGTGTGAGGGAGTGGGGGGTGGTATAACGTGTGATGTTAACCTCGAATTCTTGTCTCTCTCTGATTATATCTAGCCAGATGTCTATATTGCATATGTTCCTGCTTCCAATTTCTGTGGGTTATCCTGAGGGTTTTGGGATCATCCTGGGAGTTCTTATCCTAGGTACACAGAGGTACATGGAGTGACAAGCTTGTGAGTCATTTGGGATGTGTACATGTCCAGAGATAATGTAGCTTCCTCATACCAGCGATATACCGGTTTGAGAATCACTGATCTATGAAATGCATTCTGATACTTTAAAGCTCAGGGATATAGCAGGTGAAGATAATTCGGAGACTATTCCATGTGGTTTTGAGCAACTAGCTAAATAAGAAAAGGTCAAAACTGAGGACTTTACATACTGAATATCCATAATGTAAAGGGCATAAGGGAGCAGAGGACCTGCTAGGTGACTACTATGATGAGGGAAACCGGAATTAGCAGATGGAGTCAGGACAGGGGAGATTAGCCACTGAAGGAAATGTGCTCATGTTGGGAAGCAACTTTGATCTGGATGCATTTAGGTTAGATGGGTTGTGTAGCTACAAACCTCCTCTTCCATCCTGTCAAGGAAGCATCAATGGTCACGTATTTGTCAGAAGGACTCTTAGGGGACATGGTGGCTTAACTGTAGAAGCTCTGTAAAAGGCAGCGTTGCCTACAGACTGTCTACTAAATGTCACTCTGCTTAAAAGTCACCGCCTTGCTCTAACAGCTGTGTTGTGTAGACATTAGCTAATTCATGCATTTCTCGGTCACAGTGATTTAATAAGATCGGAAACTGAGAGGGTTGGATGGGTAGCTTAAAGTCACCCAGCAAGATAAAACCAAGAGGGTTAGAAGTCAGCAGTGATCACTGGAAAAAATGAGATGCCAATCATGTTTTAATCCCATGGGAGATACTAAATTAATGATCATAAAATCATAGAATCATAGCATGGTTTGGGTTGGAAGGGACCTTTAAAGATCACCTAGTTCCAGCCCCCTTCCATGGGCAGGGACATCTTCCACTAGATCAGCCACTGACCTTGAACCCTTGCAGGGAGGGGCCATCCACAACTTCTCTGGGTGACCTGTTCCAGTGTCTTACCACCCTCCTTGTCAAGAATTTCTTCCTTATATCTAATCTAAATCGACCCTCTCTTGACTCCAGATGGGGCATATCTACACTCAACAGAGTCCTCTGCCTTTTGAGCTAGTCAGGGGGAACTAGGGGAAACTGTCACCTCTAAGTTTGCCGTCTCCTTTAAACTAGAAGAGATGGACAGTATTCTAAATAGGTGTAAATATATATTTACCCTAGAGGAGTGGGGAGACACAAGAATATTAAGTTCCATTTCAGACTTTCCAGGAAATCATGCTATAGTTTGTCTTTCTGGAATAGACTTTTCTGTGAGATTTTTTCTGTGCATATGCTACTTCTCCCATTTCTTTACCTATTGCTTTTCTGATTTGATTTCCTCTTACTCTTCAGACCTGGTTGTCCCCTTTGGCTATCCTATCCCACACATATCCATCCTGCCTGTCTCAGTCTGTTTCTGCAGGTCTCACAGCTCAGGGTCCTGTTCCTTTTCTTAATCCTAAACCCTTACTCATTGTTCAGCCAGACCTTTTCTTTCAGCTCTTAGTCCTGATATCCATTCTCTGCCAGTTTCAATTCCCAGCTCTTCAGGGTTTTCTTTGTATAACCTGTTTCCTTTTGTGTGGTGTTTGGGACAAGTTCTCTCTTCGTTTGACTTGGGCAGCTGCTTCTTTTTGTGGCAGGGCGTTGGAGAAGTCACTGAGAGCCTGGAAGGGATGACCACCTTCTCAAATGTGGTCTGGTTTAGTCTGATAACCTCCTTTGTGTTTTACCTCCTGACATGTGAAGATTTTAAAATCGGACCACTAGTGCCAAGGAAACTAGCAACCAATGAACCTAAGGAGGCTTAGTTTTTGTCAGTATAATAAACAAAAAGGATCTGAAGACACACATGGCTTAGATTTGTGTGGTAAGAAAATCCTTTTGTACAAACTGAGTTGTATTAAAACCATACTGGGAAAGCCAAACCTCTTAATATAAATTTTAGAATTCTCTCCCAAGAATTTACTTGGTCCTTCACATTTCTAATATCAGTGGAAACCCCTCAGGAAAATGACATTGTTATAACATCTTCAATAGTGAGGATCCTTTATTTGCTACATTAAACATTTACAACCCAAAGTCTAATCTCCCCAGTCCCCTGAGGTATGTCAGACTCGGAATGAGTTTTCCTGGCATTCACATCTACCTTAATGATCTGTCTAGAGGCTGTTTTGTTTGAGATTTGAGTGGGTTAATCATGGTGTTTAGATCACAAATTGAATCCTTTCATAACAATAAATGGGGAAGTTAATTGAATTTTATTTTTTCTTCATGGTGTCATATGCAGTATATTCAGGCTTCTTCCATTTGTGTTCTCAGTACTATTAATGAGTTCACTAGCTTTAGGTATTCAGCAGTTAATGGGCAGTTAATAGGTGGAAGATTTCTTCTTTGTTTATAAATTCCATAGCTAATTTCATGAGGATTTAGGAAATCGCTACTAATCTTGCAATCAATTAGAGCATCATGCTAGCCATACTGCTGCACCTACCCCACTCTCCTCCTGCTGATACTCAATTTTGGTTAGTGTTGCTGGGAACAAAAAGCTTTCCACAGTACTGGTTCAGAATATGAAGCAACTGCCTGCCTGTCTCATCTCCCGGGGTTCTTGCACTGGTGCTCATCACTGCAGCATTGGAGTCTGTATCCACAGCTCCCTGGACAAAGTCCTTTTCACCATTCAGGGAGCACAAAGAAACCAGGAGCTGGATGCAAGAGGCCAGAAGAGCAGGCGCCTCGGGAGAAAAATATCTGGCACTTGAATGCTGTGGCTTGGCTCATGATCTGAGACTATCCCTTATTTTTGGCATGTTCCCATGTCTGGATATATCCATATATTCACAGGAATGGACAGTGTATGGCTGTACGGGAAAGTTGCTCTGCAGTGCCTGTGCTTTTAATGTAAGGCTTTGTCTTTCCATCTCTCATCTGGCATATCTAGTAATCACTGTGTCCCACAACACTGTTCAGTACCGTCCACATCCTCGTCCACACAGGGCTATTCAGAAAAGGCAAAAGTTCATTTATTCCTGAAAGAAAGTGCCCACAATGATATTGAATGCCATGCATGTTAACTTTATGCCTTTAACTGATTCGTCATAACTTACCTCATTTTGCCCCTATTGCACAGCATTGCCCTATATTTAGAATGAGCAACAATCCCATAGTTTCAATCCCATTATCAGTCATTAAGGATTTGCTTTTGTTTTTAAACAGCAACCAATTGTGAAGCACTTTGAAAATTTTGGCTGCATTGTGCGTACTTACTGTGGTTTATGATAAAAATGAGGGCTGGGAACTTTTTCCTTGCTGAAAGCCAAATAGGTCTTGCAAAAAACCAAACCAAACAACAACAAAAAAACCCCACGAAAAAGCCCAAACAAAAAAACCTTTGGCAAGCAACATTTTAGTGTATACTATAGTGTTATCTAGTAATGACTTAAAAGGTTTTTCAAATGAGCATGAACCATATGGAATGGAACCATGTGAGACCCACCTCACGCACCTTATCCCTTAGCCAGCCATTGACCCATAAAGCTGTAGGTCGTGCTAATTCAGGATTTCCAGGCAGCAAAAGTCACACATCTCTTTTTAAGAACAAAGTCACCCAGCCCAGAATTCCAGAATTATTCTATGACCACCAAGAATAGATGGGACATAATTTAATTAAACCTGTAAATCATGTTTTTCTTCACTCATGTAGATGAGGCCCATAAATGTCACTGCTAAACTATCTATTGCATATTAGTGTTTTCCTTTCAGACATTTCGGTGGATTTCTTTAGAATTCCAAATGTTCATAAGGTCCTTCTCCTTTGGGCTGTCAGGAATGGTGATAGTTCCAGATTTCAGTTCCGTGTTATCTGCATCGTTTCAGCAGGTCAGAACTCTGGTCCCCATTAAGTGCATATACTCCTCCATGAAAGAAGGAATTCAATAGAAAAGAGACAAAATCGGTGGTGACGGTTTATGAGCCAGTGGTGTAGCTCCCTGGTGCTCTGTAGCTGTTGGAGGTGTAATCATGTCTGCTGCAATTCACTTTTTAGTGCTATAAATGAATTTAACAAATGCTTCTTTCAGTAAGGGCTGCAGAGGGATCTGCTGAATTGAAACTAGATAGCCATTAGGTACTCGCTACAAAGAGCTTAAGGGTCTCCTGTCAGAGCAGTTTAAGCAATAATAAACATTAAGCAAAGAGAATCAGTCTGTAACCCAGAGCGTTGGGGTGTGTAAAGCAACCCTCGTTCCACTCGCTTGTCTCTCAGTCTCTGTTCTGTAATGAAAAAATCTGGGAGGTTGCAATGAGCACCATTCCCTCCTGGCCTTTCTGAAAATGAGCAGGTGCATTGGCATCACTATCAGATGTCAGTGTTGCTTCAGGAGAAGTGTGAGCTCTTCGCTTCTTCCCTTGTCTTCCCGCCTATCCCTTCTTCATTTTCTTGTTTCTCCCTCCAGCTTGTTTTCCCGGGTTCATAGCTGTTCAAATTGCTTTCCAAACATGATGCTGGCAGCACTGTTGATGTGTCCCCAGAGCCCTACGCTGGCCTCTGAGGCCCATAACGACCGTGACTGCCGTAGGTGCTCCTCTGCCCTCCTCCCTGAGACCACTGAGCTTCTCTTTGTGCTTCTAGCCTCGGTGGGCCACAAAAAATAAGCCACGTTCCCCATTATCTTTTAGCACTGTCTTATTCTCTTATCAGAATGAAGAGCTTCTCAGTAGATAAATCTCTCTCCCTCTTAATCAACCTCTTTTGAATGGCAGGAGGGGCTGCAGCACAGTTATTTTTTCTATTTATCTCAGAACTGTCAGTGACTTTATGTTGCTTCTCGTTATCCGGTTACCAAAATTGTTTATGAGTTGATATTCTGCTCTCCTTCTGGAATACTTCATATGAGGATATAAATCTCTTTCCTGCTGCTCCCCTACTTCTTTGGGCCATTGTTTGATTAAAGACCCTCCAGGGAGAAAAAAGAACTTCATTCAGTGATTCAGATTTAGAGAATCAGGGACTCAAGAGTTTTCACTTGTTTTCTTTTTTATTTAATGAGATCTTAGTAGGTAGCTCTCTTGGTACCTTCCTTGTGGACTCACATATACTTTTTTCTCTTTTGTTCTTTTTGTGGGTTTGTTTTGGTTTTTTTTGGCTGCAAGAACAGAATGGTTGTGGAAACCTAAATCCCCTGTTATTAAAAATACTGCCCTCAGCTGAGGGGAATTATTTGCAGTATTTTTACAAGTTCCCTTTTTTTCTCTGAGAAAATATGGAGATGTTGTGTCAATTTTGTGTGTAGACGAAATAATGTCTATTTTGATTTGAAAGCAGCCTTACATCAAAATAACATGGTGCTGGAAGTTTTCGCTGAAATCAGGCTGTGACTTCAGACTGTGACTTTCATTACTTTAAATCATTTTTGTAGACTTTTAAGAGTTCTGAAAATGAAATATCACTTTTTTATTTCAATGTATAAGAGCACCTCCCTAAACTCTTGTTCTGGGGTGTGTTCCTTTCTTTACAGTTAATAATTGATGTTGACATCAGACGAAGTACACAATTTAACTGAGTCTGTTTCAGCTTCTTCGGTATGAAAGACAGTTGAAAACCAGAATCTTTGATAATTATAGATGGGTGAAACTACTGATGAATAATATGTTCCTGCTTTTAAATGGCTGTTAAGATTTAGATAGCAGAAAGCTTTTGTGAAGACATTATTTAAAAAAAAAATGAAGCATACTGCAAATTTTTTAAAGTTCAAGGGACTTCAGTTAAAGAGGTTTTTCTTTGTTTTTGATTTTCCAGCCATTCCCCTGGGAATTATAGTGGTACGAGGAGATTGTGACTTGGAGACCTGTCGTATGTACATTGACCGTCTACAAGAGGTGAGGTTTTCGTGAATTCAGGTGTCATATATTAATCTATGTTATGCTTCTTTCAGTTCTGAATGCAGAGGCCTAATAGTTGCAACAACCATATATTAAGAGTATTGCAGTTTGCCTACCACTGAAAACAAAACTTTAGAGTTATGATATGATAATAAAAGCAGGAGTAGCACTGAAAAACATTTTCTAAACAGGAAATAAAAAGTCATACTGACTCCTTTTAAACGATAACAGAATTGACGTGGATGGGTGTCTTTACTTCTCCTTGAATTGGAATGGAATACCAGGACTCTCCGCATACTTAGCTGAAATTACACAAATTATTGATTAGAAAGTGTGTTACGTAAGGATAAACATTGTGGTATTCGAATGGGTCTAATTTTGCAAATGTCATCCTCTAATACTGTCATGGAGTAATCTGAGACACCAATAAACACTACAAATATCAGCTAGATATTTCCAAATACACAGAAATATATGCTCATGCAGCTAATAATAACGTTACTCTTATTGTCTTGAACACCTTGCTTCACGAGAGTTCATTCTACAATATAGTCTGGGAAATGGAGACTCCAAATGCCCCATTACCTGAATATTTTAAGTGTGTATGCATTTAGTGATAAAACTAATGGGTTTTCATTAATATACTGTCTCGGACTGTTTTTAATCTTTTACTAGTATGTTTCAACAACAGTTACAAGTGTGAGGACATTATGTAGGTTTCTAAATAGGTGGTCCAATTTACGTAGGAGCTATGAACCTCATCCTTCCCACTGAACTCTGGGAGCCACTGACTTCCCTGTGGTTTTGAAACTCTGCACTTACAGCCTGAATATGGGCCTTAGTATCTGACTACAGGCTTTCACTTTCTTGCATTTCAGCCAGGATTCCCTTCATCAAATGCATTTCTGAATATTCAGACCTTGAGGTGTAGCTATTATTATCAGACTAAAACCATATTGTAAGGTGATGCATATTTGAGATATCTGGTGATGGAAAATTACATTGAAATAATAGGGATGACGTTCTCAGCAGATTACTAATGTGATCTCAGGCTGAGCTCAGGCAACTTAATATGGCCAGTATTGGGTAGAGAGTAGTTGTACAGCCCTGGAGGAAGCACAGCTAGAAGTTCTGCTTGAATTACCCATAGTGGTTGTGGAGTAACTGTGTTTCTTCAAAATTTTGCAGGGTTTGTACTACTTATTTTTGCTTGATTTGGCTAAGACCCATTTGCTGGGAATGGAGGTGCCAAGGCTTTCTGCACTCTGTCAACTTGCATGCCAACTGGGGCGCTATGGTCTGTAGGCCAGGCTTTTTGGTAGGCTATGTCATGAGCTAAAACTATGTGACAAAATCTTTATTAAAATAAATTTGATTCCTGAACCCTGCTAAATACCAGGGTCATTCTGGTATGACCTCCCTGACATGAGGCTGTCTTAAAACAGGGAGAGCTGTCAGTGGTTCTCTTTAGTGCATTAATTACTCAGAAATATTTGCAAAAAAGATTTACGAATTTTAGCATCTTTTCTTTCATTTTGTTGCTGATATTCTAAATTTAGATCGTTTTCATGGAACAAATAGGTCTGTGGTATGGTGAGGATCCAGTGACATAATCTCTATATTTTAAAAACCGTTTTTTTTACCAAATGCATGCAGATCTAAACTTTAAGTGAGCTTTCCATGACTATTCTGTGGTGTTTATTTAATATACTTAAAACCAGTGAGAAGTACTTGCAAAATTATTTGTTTGCCCAACCACTTCAGATAGTAGAACTACAAACAGCTTTTGTTGCTTTAATTTTTTTCATCATCGGCATGTCTTTCATCCTCCTACTAGGACCTACAGGCAGTAACTTCTACTACACAGAGAGTTCATTACCAGGTAAGATAAGCTTTCCTTTTAGTATCAGAACAAAAAGAGGCTTAACAATGTGGACTGCACTCTTTGCATTTGAACCCAGGTTTTCTTATGTTAGATACCCATATGTTAGATGAATTTCTGATTATCATTTACCCTCAAATGTTGGAGGTTCGTTCTGCTTTCTCTCGGACAATCCTTTTTCTTGCAAACCTTACGGAATCATCTTTAAAATAAGCACAGCGTGGTGATGCGAGCGGTATTGCAACAGCAGTGCCTTGCATATTGAAGTGAATGAGAGAATGTGTCCTGTAGGACAAATGACAAAAGTAAAATTGTTTCTCTGTCTGAGAAACTGAACAATAACATGTTATATTGCATAGCTGTAGTACTAAAGTCTATCACTGAGAAAAAAAGGTGTGCTAGCAGGCCTAACCTCTTAATTCTGTGCACTGCAGTCATCTATCTCTAGTTTAACATAATCTCCAGAGTAGTTTTTTAATCCGTCCTGGGCCCAAATGTGTCTTTTGCATGTGACAAGCAGGTTCTAGTTTTAGATGGCTAGTTTTTAAAATTGGTCTCTTTGTGCATTTTACAACTTTATTGTACAGTTTATGCAATACACAACTTGGCTTTACAGTTGGAAGTATTGTTCAAGAATGCATATTTCTCTCACTGAAATAAATGCAGTGCTTAAATTGAGAGTAAACTAACTCTACTGACTCCTGAGCTGATCTGACATCAGTGGAGAGACTTGACACAAACCATGGTCAGTTGACACAGCTCCTAGGATCACAAGATAAGTTTGCATGGTGATGATAGCCTTTTCCTAGGTTTAACAACGCAAGTCTTGCTGGGGTCAGCAGAAATGAATTCACTGAGAAAACATGCAGAGATCCAGCTGGCAGGAACCCATTGTGGTGAAATTGCAGATAATTTCTTGGGACTTCATGATCACCTGTGTGATACAGAATTTCAGTTTGGCCAGAATGCCTGTAAATGCGTTGAATGCAGGAAGACACTATGAGAAAACGCAATTTAGCGTGTTTTCCTGGAGTTGCTTTCTTCGTACCAGTTCCAGTTTGTTTCTGTGTTTCCCTGTTCAATTTTGACCTCATATTTTTGACATTTGTATCAATCATTGCCCTGGAACTGAGTTTTAGAGCAGTGTTAGTGTCTAGCGAATTGGCTAATAAAACAGCATATATTATTCTATTCCACTCATTATAAATTAACCTAATTGGCTGCTGACTGCTCCGAGTGTAGGAAACTGCCTGAGGTAAAATGAAGAGCTAAATCTGCATGTATGGAGAGCGCCAAAAGAGAGTATGAAATGTCAGAAATCAGCCCCGTATTTGGCTTTAACCTCTGCAGTTATAGCAGTATATAAATTAATTGCCTAGCAATCTCCTCTAGGGCACATCAGTGTGAAATGTCTAACATGCTATCAATTTTTTATGATGCTACATTTTGAATGCACCCCCCTCTGTGTTTTGTCTTCAGTACTTGTTATCCTGGATTCTTCAAATATTGGTTTATTCTCAGTGGGTCATTTCTAGAAACTGTCTTGTTAAGTTAATTTAAGGTTTGTTCCATGTTTGTTGGTATCCCTCTACATATTAGAGAAAGGGGAAAAAGCAGGGGATAAAGGGCATAATGAGGTGCTTGAGTTGATGGAACTGTCTTCCTACCTCACTAATAAGGCGTCACAGGTACTTTTAGGTCTCATAAATGCAGTTCTCTTGCGTGATTCCTCTGCAGCTCAAAACGTGGGGTGTCAGCAGAAAAAACATCAGCAAGCCCAGGTGCAAATGAGAAAAATGATGCGAGGGTTGTTTTTCATTCTCTAGTGAGTTTAATGCTTATAAAATATCAGTCTCATGGGCCTGAGACTTCCCAAGCTAGTTCTGCAGTTGAACTGAAGTGAAGTCTTGGAAAGAGCATACCACAATATGCAATTTGTGACTTGAATTTACATTTACCAGCATTATCCCTATCTTCATTTTCCCAGCATTATGTACTCTGGTAGGGCTATGAGTTTTTACTCATGTCTCCTCTTTGTATCATCTACCTTTTTAGTATGCATTGTTATCTTTGGATGTTTTCTTTCTTTTGTCTTTTGTATCCCAATCCTCACCTTTCCACAAGTAGTGGGCTAAATACTGAGATACATAAAGCTTTGTGCATGTAGGTACATAGACATTAGCAAACCTAGTGGGTTTCAGGAAGCCCTTGACTCTCCCACATACACCTCAGTTGCGATACAAGCAAATCTAAGCATCCCACAACTCCATAAGCCCACATTAGAGAAAGACGTAGGTGTATTTTAAATCTGATGCTTAAACCACTGACATACGTCATTTGGTCCCCATGTGCTGAAATAGGTCACTTTATGGAATGTTATGTTGTCATTGCCTTCATCTCTCCTGTAATGCGCAGAAGTTGGAGGCAAAACCTGTGTGTGAGAGCAAGGTTTATGGGATCAAGTAAAATCCTGGAATCTAAATATGGGAGAGAATTGAGGCTGTTTTATTTTTGTCATGCATCAGAAGATATATATGTATATATAGTCAAGCGAAATCTGTAAGTTTCTGCAGTAACGTTTCAGACAATCTATGCCCATGTTATGAATGTATGTACATATACATTATTCACATTCTGTGCTTTCCATGAAGAGTAATACTTTTCTCAAAGGTATCTTTCCTCCCCATTGCTTCTACTTTTTCTTTTCTTGCCTGGTGATTTGGTATACCACTCTGTAGTCTGTTTTCTGAAAGAGGAGTAAAGTTTAATCTTGAGCTAGTATGTGCCTGAATTTACATCATTTGCAGATGTGCTGATTTTACCGCTTAAGATGTAAATAAGGATAGAATCTGGCTCTATACAAATTTTGGATGTGTGCCCGAGATCCATGCTGTTGTGTTTTGTCCTGTGCAAATCTATTTGTGTTTAAACGTTGTGTCCCAGTGGCTTTAGAAGTTGGCTGGCCATCCACTGGCAGCATGGAGCAGAGCCATGACCGCCCTCTGCTTTCTGAGATCCTTTTGCCTCTCCAGCTCAGTGAGAGCTGAAAAAGCAAGGAGCAGCCTGTTTGACTCCTTGGTGAGTACAGGTCAGGAAGAAGGTCTTCATTCCTCCCCAGTCATTTGGTTTGGTTCCTGAAATCACGTCTGTCGGCTCTCAAGGAGCAGGCCTTTTTAGTCAGAACGGGAACAGGTTGTTGTAGGATGTCTGTTTGCTTGGCCGGCGGTGGTCCCCAGGTCTGCACTCTCTGTATTCTGGGTGCAGAGGACAACACATTTTTTACCCTGATACGCATTTGGGACACACCAGAGGCAGGCAAAGTGGGCAATTGCTTTGAGTGGCAGATTGGTAGAGGAGGGGAAGAGAAAAAAAAATAAAGGAAGGTGACAGGGACACAAGAAACAAACATAGTAATTAGGGTTCATGGTTGTTTTTTGATACTGATGTGTATCTTTGACCTCTTTCATGTCTCTCTGTGTCCCCATAAATAAGGGGGGCTGTAGACAGCTGAGAAAGCTGTTTTTGATGCAAAGCTTTTTGGTATTGCTGAGCTGAAGAGAAGGGCATAGCTGAGGATGTGGCTGAAGCTAACCGTATCAGTTTACTCTTTTCTCTATTATAGTCAAACCCTGATGTCAATGAGTGGGTTTGGGTAATGTAGGTTTTGCACATTGTGCAATGTCAGTAGAGCAAAATGAAAAAAGCAGAGACTAGAAAATAGTTCTTTTCAGAGAAAAAACAGTTTGTTTGTTTTTTTTAATGTCATTTCCCTGCCCTATCCAGGACCAGGAAAGCTCTTTCCCCAGAGTACTTTCTGTTCAGAGGCTCTCTCCTAGATGGTGCTTCCTAGACGGTAAGTGCATCTCCCTTTTCTTGTGCCTAGCATGCTGCTTGCTTCTGGTGTGCATGTGAAGGATAGTGCATAGTATTACTATGGAGTGGTAACTTCCTTCTTGTTACACTGAGCAGGTAAAAAAGGAGCTGAGTGCCCCCCTTTCCCCTCTGAAAAATGACACAGGCCCTTCATCTAGCAATCAAAATGTCTGCTGTAGCTTTGTCACCCCAAGGAGACATGCTCTTCTAAGGGTGGTTAGAGGTTTGGTTTATTGGTGTCTTTGCTGTGATGACCAGCACTTACTGCATGGCATTGCCTGGACTCAGAGTGCAGCATGTGGCAAGGTGCTGCTGCTGCTGGTAAGGCTGCGTTTTTCACTCTGGTTTCTCTTTAAGTACTATATTGTTTAGGGTACTACAGTGTTTAGGTGACGGAAATGTACTTCCCTTTCCCTCTAAGACTGAACTTCATGTAACTCGCTGGAGAGCTGCACTTGTATTTGACCCAGACTTTGTCAAAGCAGACGGCTTATCTGGGCTTTACATCAGGCTCCAGATCACTGGAATTAGCAGCTAAAATGGATGGCATCTGCTTTTGCAAAAGCTTCAGCATGGGGAGACTGAAATTTTAATTGTTCTAAACAAAAACAATTTCTCCTTGGCAATTTCTAATCACTCTTCCTTGTCTCTCATGAGGGAAATTGATAAAAAACATATTGAGAATCTGTTTGTTTTTTGGAGAAAGCTGGGTGGGTAGATGCATTCAGGTTTTGTCTTTAGGGATTTGATATTCCCTTGCAGTGCCAAAACCTACAAAGCTGCATCACTGTGCTCTTGTGTCAAAAACTTCAGAATGAACAAATCTGATTTCACTGGCCAAACTAAATGCAAAGCAGAAACAAAAAAATTGCATCTGATGAAGCACATTGTAGGTGATAAAATGCTTCTGGGTTTAGTAATATAAATTATTTGGCAGTGACAAGATTCATATTAGGTGCTTTATTTAGTGAATGTCCCGTTTTCATGTGTTTTTCGTGAGTAGCATAAATTTTCCTTGAGCGTGTTGGTAATTCAGGGTGAATATCTGTAGCCATGCATTTGATTTACAAAGAGCTCCCAAGCATGTTATTGTTCTTTAGATTCAAAATTTGAATTAATCCTATTAGACCCATCAATTTCATTATATGCTTGCTATACTCTCATCGGAACAATGCAGCTTTTTCTGTCACATATTTTAATGTAATCAATTCTTCTTATAAGCCTGAAATCCATTTTATACATTTTTAAAATATTTATTTCAAGTTTATAATGTCAGTGAATATTGTTTTGTTAAGCCTCACCTTAACTTAAATTCACCATTTAATGGGATAGGAATATGGACATCATGAATGAATTGGATTATGTTCTTGTGAAACCACTGTGACTTCACTGACACAGAGGTTGTCTTACATGGTAAGCTCAGCCCATCTTGTCCATGCAGTTCTGCTCAGATCATTTTCTTCACTGCGGCTCTGTTGTTTCTCTGTCTTGCAGCAACTTCTGCTGATCGTTTTTACCGCATTGACAGATCTCAGGTAAATCTTTATTCGGTTACCGTTTCTATAGATTTTTTTTTTCTTAAGCTATGTCAAATGCAGCTTAAAATGAGTTATGTGCCATTCCTCCTGTGTATTCTAAAATGCCACTGATGTCTCATGAAAAGTAGAGAAAAAATTATGGGCCATTTTTTAGTTGACATAATTCACATAGTTTCACTGAAGTTTTATATCTGCTGACCATCTGCCCTTCTTTTTACTACCAATCTGATGTACAGATCAGAATTTTCTACATTTGCCATCCTTATCAAGTCTTACTAAGGGCATCTGTGTGGCACCAGAGTATTTGTGTTTATCTTTTCACTGATGATTTTAGTCACCAGAAGTCTTGATCCTGTGTGTGTGACATGGAATAGCTATGGAAATGAAGGTGATGTTACAAGTTGAGAATTATGAACAGAGCTGTATCAAATATTCCCAAGGAACCCCCAAAACAGCGTGTAGCTCCATTGGATTCAAACCTGTGGTATAGATTTGACAATCTGATTATATTTTCTAAAAGAGGCTTCGAAAATTTTACACAGCTTCTGGTGTTTCTGATTTGTAGCCAGAACAGGCCAATTAGTGGCTCAGCATTAAGTGCAAACTGTTGATTTCACACAGTGGTCATTTGTGTCTGGCCCCCGTGAGCACTGTGTAAGCTGTTTCTGAATCACATGAACATATGACTGTTTCCTAGCAAAAGCAGCTGGTGGTTTAGTTCAAGCAGAAGGAGCTGTGGCTTTAGTTCAGAGGTCCCAGGTTCAGTGTCTGCGTGTAGCTACCATGGGACTTCTTTGCACACAGTCATATAAATGCTTTGATGAAGTTGTACTTTAACATTTGGAAAGCAAGGGTGAAGCTGCTACTACAGGTTAAACTGGACAATGTGACTCTGTTTGGCTTATTCTGCATTTCTTTAATACTTGACTCTGTGTAAATGGTCATCTTTCCCTCCTACTCCTTTGCCCTGTGTTTCTGTGGGGAAGAGATCAATACTGTGTGATGGTCCCAGCACACAAATGGTGGGAAGTTTCCTGCCCGTTCGCCTACGTAGACAGGCCTACTCAACTCGGTGTTTTTTGAAGGACAATGAGCCTTCAGTGTCAATAACAAAAAAGAGGGATTGAGCAAGAGAGCTTTGGTAACGGAGATGTGAAACCAGAATGCACAAGCAATTGGAGGTCTGCGAGAGTAGCCCCAGATGATGAAAATTTCTATCAGCCATCACTGGAGGGAAGACCTTAGGTGTTGGTCCTCATTTCGAAATGCAAACCTCGGCTTTTTGGGTAGACCTCCAGTTTTCAGCTGAATGACATAGAGTCACTGAGTAGCAGCCTTTTAAGAGTTGCTGTGAGTGTGAAGCTTGCTGGTAGGGGATCTTGTTTGGCTTGAAATCGATGAAGTGTTTATTGGTGGCTTCAGCGGCATTGGTTTTAGTGTGTGTGTGTATGTGTGCACTTAAATAAATACGCAGACAGAGTCCCATGAATGCTCTTCAGAGACCCTGATGTGCACCCAGCTTTCCTATAGCCAGCTGGGTGCTCTGAGAGACCAGTGATGCTGCAGGTTCAGTATTTGTTCCTTGTATCACTCCAACAGGAACATTTGCACTTTGTGACGGAAATTTCGCAGGACGAGATTTTTATTCTGGACCCAGAGCTGGTAATGTCACAGCAGGTGGGGACGCCACCAGGAAAGGCCTCTGGGTGAGTGGTGGTGGGATCTGGCTTTCAGCAGCCGTATTAGAGCTGGGCATCTCTTTTCTGGTCCCCTTTTCTGAAGGACTGGGAGGTGTGGGAGGGTAAATCTTAGGTGGGGAGCTGGGGACAGGATCAGATGCAGCATGGTAATGACAGAAGGACAGTGGAATAACATCTACTCCATTAGGCATCCTGGAGCACACAGCAAGACTAATGGACTTTGGCACCTTTCAACCTCCTCATACCCCCTGACTATATCTGCCCTGCCATAAAGCTGTATTGATTGAGTTAAAAACCCCTCCTCTGCATGGTCAGGACTCTGATACCACTGTATAAGGCCCTGAAGCCCTTTGTGCCTAAGAATGACGGTGAAATGTCTCTGTTTCTTCTCATCCTCTGGGCAGACCTATTACACTCCTATTCATCTTTAGGAACAGTCTCGTACTCATAGTGAATTAAGCTATTTGAGCTTGCTATGGGCTGAAAAATGCTGGGAACCAGTAAGCATAAGACAGCTTCAAAGTGGAGCATGCGAGGTAATTTTTGAGGGGTAAATGCCTTTCTCTTCCTTCTTCCCTCCCTAGAATATCAGATCGGTGGAACCCTGCGGTTCGAAAGAGGATGCTGAGCGACAGCGGCCTCGGCAAGATTTCCCCACACTACGAGGTACCTGACAAACAAAAGGACGCCAGCCAGACACATATGCTGCAGTAAGAGCCCTCTGCATTTCTCTGCTTGATGATGCACTGTCACCATCACCACAGACAACTCCTAGTGGCTCCTTTAAGCTTAATGAATTGTGCTGACATGCTGAAATTACTGAAGTCCTTTTGCTTCTTCTCTTTTGCTCCTCCCTTCTGTTTCTTCCTCTTTCTCCATTATTATATGTTCTTGCCTTTGTTTTTTTTCCTCTGTGGCACCCTGCACTCTTAATAAACCTAGATCAAAGTTTCCAAAAGCAAATACATTATTTTGGATGCCTGAAGTTCCAGCTAAGGGAACCTTCATGGCAGCGGGTTATGAGAAAGACTGAAGCACTCACCCTTAAGGTAGCTCTGATGCAATGTGACAAAGCAGAAACCTCTACAATTGCTGCTTACTTTTAAAGATGTAGGCAATAGTTTTCATATAATCTTGAACCAGAGATACCATTGTCAGTGTAGGGTGACTAAACAGTGGTTTTGTGGCTGATAATTCCCCCATGTAAGAGATTTCTACCACTGCAATCCTGTTTGCCATGTTCAGATTTGTGTAAAAGCATCTCTTATTCTTCTTGCTTATTTTAGAAGTGGTTCTTAGCTTTTTGGTCCTTTTGCTTTAGATTTTCGAAACCAGCAGTAGATCCATAATCGCTACCAAAGTTTAGATGGGAAGCACCTGTCTGAACTCAGTTGCTGGCTTTGAAAAATTCTCGTGTTTTGGGATTGTTTTTTCCCCCCAAGTACATAATGTATAATTGTGTACATCACTTCTGCTTTATGTTTCTAGTTCTATTGTATCTGCATCCCTATGGACAGGTTTTAAAACTTAGCATAGAAAAATTAGAAATAGTGACCACGTGGTCCTTGTTTCAGTTTGTCTTTCAGTCTTGGATGTGTGTGGAAGGGGGCTACAAGGTGCCTGCCGAGTACAGCTCCAGGGCAGATGCACTGTGGACAGGAGGCTGCGTAGCCGTGTGGCTACAAACTGGAAACTTTCCAGCAATCTGGAAACTGCTGGAGAAGGAGAAGGAGATGTCATGGTAAGATAGGGTGATCTGGGTAGCACTGCCAGTAGACACTCACCTGGTTTTCTCCCATTACCCTGAGGGATGCTGGATCAGTTCTTGTTTTTATGCTCTTTGCAACATGAAGAATGGTGAATTCAGGTTCAGTTTTCCACAGACTGGAATGGCAGGGCCCAGAATTTGGAGCTGGCAAAGCTGGGAGAAGAATGATGCTTAGACACTTTTAAGCAGCATGGAGAGATGGTGACAACATGTGGACTAACTTCTAATTGATAAGATGAGTGATTTTGTTTACATCAGCGTGACTGGAAATGTTTGCTTAGCTGGAACAATTATGTTTGGTAGATTTATTAATTACAAGCAAAGTCAGAGTAAAGTGTACCTGTCACTGCCTACTATAAGGAATTGTTTTCTTTGTAGCTTTTCTAAACTTTAATTGTTTTGGCTGAAATCTTTCATGGTAAGACTAAGTCTTTGACTGATTCTTTCTCTTTTTCTTTTAGTTAAAACTTTAACAAAAAAGTCAGCTGTTTCTGAACACAAGATTTGCGGGAAATGTGCTGCTTTAAATTACCTTCTTTAAAATAAATAAATCCAACAGTTGTTTCCTGAGACGTTTTAGTGCTGGTAGTGGAATGAACTTCATTGGAATGAAGTTTTGGAGGCTTGACATTTATTAAAGTGTCACCATAATACCAGGGAGGTGCCTTTTGCTGTGTTGAGAAAAGTACCCTTGAGTGTGCCCTGCTGAGGAGGTTGCTCATGCACTTTGGAGACACCTCAGATTCAAGAGCTTTGCTTTCAGAAGTTTCTGTCTGGACATGCTCACGGAGGAGTTATGCCCCTCTGTGCTTAATCCTGGTTGCAGGCCTGCCCACCAGGCTGAGAGAAGGGGGGCTGCGCTGCTCAGCAGCTGATCTGCAGTGGCAAGTAGAAAAGGGAAGCAGCAGTCATGGTCAAATGGAGATGGGTGGGGAAAAGGCGTATAGAGGAACAGGGAAGAGAGGTTGCAAGAGCCAAAGGAGTAGAAGCAAAAAGAGAGTGTGTGCAGGAACTTGGGGAGCAGGGCTAGGGGATGGGAGCTGGCCATTAGGAGCACAGGGGACATACAGATGTCTGGGAAATCAGAATGGGAATAACGAAAAGGAGGAGGACATGGGGTGCAGATAGGTAAGAGGTGAGTGAGACAGGTTAGGGGCATGGGGAAAAGGGTCTGTGGCTGTTTCTCTCCAGAATTCTGGAGAGAATTCTGGGCAGATGCAGATTATTCATTATACCAGTGGGCAAACTCTGAAATATGTTTAGACACGGCCTCGTTTGCCTCCAAGCTGGAAGGTGTATAGTAAATGAGGCGGATTGCAGTGGAGAAAGCAAGATATTATTACAGTTAAGGCAGTTGAATGTTGCTCTGGAGGACTCCCCTCAATTTCCCTGACATAATTTCTGAATGATGCAGATTTACAACAAACTTTTCACAAATGGCCAGTGACAACAGGCTCCTCATTCTATGCATGTCCACTGTGAAGTAGGATGGGTTTCTGGGAGGCCATTACAAGGAGACTTTGAAAGAGAGTGAAGGGCTCTGAGAAATAGGCTTGCTGTGTGCCTCAGGTTGTATTACTAAAATTAACAGAAAGGTTGTGCCTTCCTTCCTTCTGACGCTCTTTTGCCCAGCTATAGAATACAGATGTTATTGCAACCTCATCTTGGAGGAGCACAGTGAGAGTCAATTTCGTGGTCACAAGAAACTTGGATACTATGGGGAGACTCTGTCAGAGATGCTTAGGAGAAAATGAATCATTTTACATTCTGTACACAGTTTTGGTAGCATGGAATAAATAAATCTTGAGGCTGTGCACTGCATATACAAAATACAAAAGGATATCAAGCGGGTCTCTACTTAAACACTGAGGCAAGAGTCCAGTAGAAGAAAGTAGCAGGCAGCAATGTGGTTAAGGGTTGTCAAAAGGCTTGGGTGCAACAGTGCTGGAGCATGATGCTCAGATGACATGAGCTTTGGCATTTCCAAGATTCTGGGTGCTTGATTTTGCAACCTGAAAAATCTTTCTAACCTGGCACTTTAAAGAAAAACTTAGAAAGCACTATTATATTTTGGCAGCTGAAGTAGCTCGCAGTTTCTTTACAGAGGTTTGTCTCTTCAGAAATTATTTTTCAAATAAAACTTGCGGAAAGGATTTTAGCAAAATTCCCAAAAAGGAATATGGCAGCGCATAGAAGGGACAATTCCTCCTGTACATGGAGTTCTTGTGGACCTTTTAAGAGTCATCAGTGTCCAGTGTTTTATGTCTAGTCCAAAATACTGTACAGCGCTTCCAGCTCAAAGTGCAATATCTTATAGCCTGTCACTACAAAAAGTGACAGGGGACTTGCTGTGAGAGAAAGTGTCATCAGTTGACCCACTGGGGCTGTTTTCTTAATGGTCATTTTTCTCCCAAACAGGGATTGGGAATGACCGTCCTCAGACGTTAGGAGCAGATTACACCACAGCTGGTCTTAGTATGGCTGCAGGCTGCTTAGAGTGTCTCTGGCATCGCTATATATACATATATATGTGTGTGTGTGTATACATATATATAAAATACCTCTTTAAGATGAAGTAATTATTTCTGAGAAGTAAGGAGTGTAGCTAAAAAGACAAAGTATGCAGAGACATCCCTTAAATTACTTCAATCAATGAAAGTAGAGAAGAGAATATGTGCTCTAAAAAAAATCATGATGTTTGATGTTGCTTTGATCACAAGCTGTTGGGGTACAGAGTAATTTGAATGTAATGGTTTTGAGGCAAGGGTCTTTCTGAGAGAAAATTATTTATGCTTTTGTTTTTAATTAAGTGAGCTTCATGTTAGTTAATTTTCAGGTGGCTTTTGATTGATGGTATTTCATGTTTTGCTCCCTTTCTGATAGCTCTTTGATGTGTGACCGATATGTGGAGTGGGCAGGACATGAAACAGCGTCTTGATGCAGTAACCAGGACCTGGGGCAGGTCATAGCTTAATAAGAACATCAAATTAGTGTGAATGGTGCATACAAAAAACAACGGGAAGACAATTACTTGGTGTTTGATCTTGAAAAAAGCTAAGTATTCTGGGCTGACTCCACTGAAACATGTAATTGGACTCTTCCTTTGAACATGAGTAGGTTGACCATCCTGATTTATCCTATGATCAAATGGTGCAGTGAGATGGGGATGACCATTCCCTCACAGCCTGCTATAAGCATTCGTTGTTGGCCATGTATTTCTCTTCCTAGTTACGTGTTTGTCACCCTGTTATGTGATGAGAGCTGGAAGATTAAATAAAATGAAAACGACAACAGTACACAAAAATGAAAAGGTGACTATATCTTGGTAGAGGTTTAATCTACATCTTTTAATTGAAGTAATTAATTTTCCCATTGTTTGGGGCAGTAACAACCACTCTTCTAGCATCTGTCCAGCTGTGATGGTAATGTGTTTCCAAAGCTGCTAGATGTGTTGTCTGAATCAAGTGCATGGTTCATGAAGGGTGGGCGAAGGTTGGTCAGAATGCCATCTGGTCCTGTCAAGGAGACGAAGAAAAAATGCCTGTAGGGGCTGGAAGGTGGCTGCAGCCCTTTACACTAAATAGACATTAATTAGCTAGTAATGCCACCCAGGCACTGCTTTATGAGGCAATAATAACCTAGTTCCTGAGAAGGAAGAAGGAAAAGGCTGAATACTAAGTGTTTTAACTCAGCCACGAGAATCAGATCATTGCCAGGAAATCAGTGTGACAGTACAGATGTTACAAGGTGGTTTGTTTTTTTTTTTAAAAGAGAAATCTTTGTGTGGTACAAGGTGAGAAGAGCATCAGAGACCAAGTTTGCATGTAGAAAGGAGAAGGAATGCTCACCTAGTGAAAGTTAAGAAAATATAAAGAGGTCACTCTTAGGATTTGAACATGCTAGGCAGGAGCTCCCTAGCGATAGTGAACCTTTGAAGTTTCAAAGATTGGTGAAGACTTGAAAAATTCAAATGTTTCCCCAAAACTCTTGCATTGGAAAACTCAGCATCAGCTCTCAAATAGGCAGAGTAATCTGCCCTGGTATATTTTGACAGCAAAATCTGAATTAGTTTTCTGGTTCAGATTTAGTTCAAACTGCATTTAGAAGATTAAGCCACAAGAGTGAAGTGTGTATGTTTTAACCAGCTATTTGTACACCTGTACAAATTACTTTGCATTGTTTAAAATCCCAGGTGAGGCTCCATGAGTACTGATGCTTTCAAACAAATCTTATTTGAGGGAAGGCATAAATGACCATCTCACCTTCACTGTACACTCCTGTGTAGTCCTTATACTAGAATGAGAGCATAACAAAATACAGTGTCTGTTTATGCTCGACTCTCCCTTTTCTTTCTCTTCTGTTGTCCTAGATGCTTTTACAAATAGCTTATAAGGTGCCGCTCTTACTACCTCAAAGTAGAGCATGAGAAAGGTTTGCCTAAAGCAGTTCTCCACCTCTCGCTAGGAGAGTGATATTAAAAAGGAGGGGGAGTTAGTGAAAGGAAAGATGGGGATTCAAAGAAGAGGAAAAGTGATGTAAAGAGAACTGAGAATGATTCAGGGAAAGGTAAACATGGGTTAAATAGGGAAGAAAGAAGAAAAAATTGTAAGAATATAGCAAACGGATAAGAAATTGTTTTGAGGGAAAGCAAGTTCCCTGACTGAGACTGAGTGGGAAAAAGTGATGCATCTCAGTGTGGGGTCTGGTCCTGTATTTTGAAAGCTCTCACTATTGTCAGCGTGATGCAGTCACAATACTTAAAATCTCGTGCACATTCCAGATAGAAGCTACAATTTATCCACCATTAAGAAATCTTTTCTTCAGTTGCTGCTGTAAATCTTCTGCTACCCCCATTTCTGGAGACTTTCTTGACAAAGAAGGCACCTGTTAATTTTTTTACACTCTAGTGCCCAGGTGTAGTAAATAATGAATTTCATGTATTTTATGTTCCTGTTGTGAATATTAATTCTCTCCATATACTTCAAGACTTTAGCCAACTTCATTGTTTTTGGAGATTTTCAGTGTGAAAAAAGCAATAATTATTGGTTTCCTTTGGAATTCTACCTTGAAGATATGTGCCTGCAGTTCTGAAAAGATGTATTTCTGCCCTTTCTCATTCCATTAAAACAATGTAACAATGAAAACCTAGCAGAATTTTGGCATTGCTTGAATAATTTTTCTTGAAGCTTCATTTCTTGCCACCCAGAAAAAAATTTCAGCCTGACAAACAATAAGAAGGCTCTTAAAAATGGTGGGATTTGGCTGACAAAAAGGAGCGTGTTTTCTCTGTGAGATCCCTGTGTTTTTAAAATCAAAACCTTGCAGAAATAGTTTGAATCTCTTATTTTCTCTGTATAGTCAGCTCAGTACAGAGCTACTCAAAAACAGGATAGTTATTTTTATTTTGTGGTACAATCATTGAATACAAGAACAATCTGGAGACTGTAGCACTGCAGACAGAAATACTTCCCAGTGAAATTCATACTCTTTCCAGATTGACAGCAAACAAAAATCTTGTTTAGTGCCCAGTGCTGCTCTGCAGCCTGTGGGATTTCAAAAGTTTCTTTAAGGACAGCTACTGCTGCTGGTATTTGTTACTATTTGGAAGCTAATTTGAGTGTCCAGCTTTTACAATTTTTCTAGAAGTTTTCTTTTTCTTTCTGGAGCTGCTTGTACAGCAACCTCAAATACAGCTGTATATACAGAATATATATGAATTTGTCAAATTATTTGTCATGAAACTGGAAATAAGACTTTTACCTGGACACACATTAATTCACAAGTTAGCTTTGAGCCTCTCTCACATTGTCACTTAATCCTTGTCGACTTTCCCCAGGGAATGTCTCTAGTTCTCATGATGTTCATCCCTATCATAGCCAGGAGAAGGGACTCCTGGACATGTCTGATTAGTAGACACACCTTTACTCAACTGCAGAAAAAAGGAACACAGTTTAGAGAGGAAAACAATGCTAAAATCACAGGGGATGGAGAGGAATGTTGACACCAAAATATCTTTTCAAAGACTGGCCGCCATGAGATGTTTTTGGTATATCCTGAGTGTATCACGTACAGACTGTGTAGGTGAGGTAAACGTGAGAACAGACGTTCTCAACTCAGGATTCAAGAGGCTTTGCGTTACTTCAGCCATGTTAGTACCATCTCAGGGATGGTTCTGGGCATAGGAAGATCCTGGCATTTTGCTCTGATGTCTGAAGATACAGAAGCAGGACTAGGGAAAGTGTTACCACATACAGTCCCTGCTATGTCAGGGGATGAGCTGTGGCTCTACGGTGATTGCACCCACAAGACCTGAGGGATCTTTGCAAACAGCAAGAATCAGATGGTTCTGGAAACTGTTTAACATGAACTTTCAGCAACTTCTGGTGTTGCCTTTAAGTGATTGAATACATGGAAAACCTTATTTAATCACCTTTTCCCCTGTTAATTAGTAGAATTTTTATGTCACTACTGCCAAAGTCTGGCCTTATCTACAGAGAACTGGGGTGTAGAAAAATCATGGTTTTTACTTATTAAAATTTCTGCAACAGTCATTAGTATTTGGTACTTATACATCCTTCTGGCAACCCCTTTCCCAGTAATACTGAGCTTTAAGACATCGTCTTTTGTTTCTGCTCTTGTTAACAGTAATTGGAAAAGGAAGAAATCAGAATTTGGTTTAGATTTGCATGTGTATGTCCTTATTTGTGTATGTGAGTGCAATGCAAATAGTGTTTGTTTTCTTCCAGAATTAAATCTTCAGCCTTTGCTGTTGAGGGGCTGAATTGCTAAGGGATTTTAACAACAGTAGGCACATCTGATGGAGGTGGGTTTGTGTTTCTGCCCCTTCAATATGTGGCAGAAACAAGAGTACATCCTGTACTGCATCCTGTAGGATGTTTTTTTCCTCATCAGTACTTATTACCAAATAATTTTATTATTCAGAATGTAGCTCCCTGGAGTGCATTGGGTGGGATTTTAGCTTCCTCTTTTCCCACCCACCTGCCCCCGAGCCCTCAAAATGAAGGCTTTTAATGATTTTTGTAGCATCTCAACACCTGATGCACAGCTGAGGAAATTCACCCTGCTGACAAATTATTTTGGCAGACAGTGACATGCAAAACACTCCCACACACCATGAGATTACAAATTGGCTTCTTTAGAGGATCTTGCTTCTTGACTGGCATCCTGCTTTCCAAAAGGGAAATGCAAGCAGTCCAGCTCTCCTCTTCTCCTTGGGGTGATTTCAAGCAACAGAATACGCACTTGCTTGACAAAGGCACCTACCTACAGTGATGTTGAAAAAGTCAACTACCACCTAGCTTGAAAACGCTTTCTGAATAGTTCCAGTAGATAAGGGGATGAAAAAGAGTTTTCCAAGTTTTTTTTGTTGGAGTGTGTTTAAAGGATGAAATTGATGTTGACAGAGTACAGAGAGAAAACCAAGGCACCCAGCTATAAGTTGTTTATCATAACAACTATAAATCTGCTTTCTATTCTCTGGCTGATAGCCAAGGCAGAAGTAATAGCGTTCTTTCTTTTTTCTCTTTTCTTGTTACAACTCTTTCTTTTTCCATTTTTTCCCTTTGCTTCCATCCTTGCTTGCTTACTTTAGCCCCTGGATTGAGAAGCAGAATCTGCGCTAAGAAGTAAAGCAGCTCTGCAGCAAAGAAGGCAGGGGAATATATCAAGACAGTCGCTTCTTGTACCCTTGTTTTCCGTTTGGCTGGGTAAAAGAAAATGACATCTGATAATCTGATCTTTAGGGCCTACTGCTTTCCTGCAAGTGTCAGGCATGTGGTAATTGCACTTGGCAAGAGAAGGGTAGAGGAGAGAGTGGAGCTAACGATGCCACTGTAGAATGTGAATATTCTTCTCTTCAGCTTTACGGAGTGGAAATAGCAGACCCATGGCCCCCAGTGACATTAAAGGTACTGGAAGAGGGATAGCTGGGTTTATTAGTGTGATATAGGATGATTGACAGCCTGTATTCTTCTGGGCTTGCTTTAAGCACTGTTATAAATGTAGGGTGAATATCCTCCAGCACAGTAGGCTTCCAGTCCAATAAAATTTGGAAAAGAAGTGAAGCTTGTAGTTTTAGGTAATATGTATGTCTGTATTTGTGTGTACTTGTTACTTATTTGTAAGAGTTGAACTAGGACAAAAAAAACCCCATCCTGGTCCTGGTTTTCTGATCATTGCACAGGAATAGCAAGCCTGTGTCCATGTGCTCTGTCCCTGCCATAAGGAGCTGCCATCTGCTCGGGGAGGAGACTGGTTCTTAATGTGCTCTCACTAAGTACCAAGCTGTCTTATCAAAGCCAAAACTAATAAGCTTCAGGGCACGGGTACAAAACACAGTCCTGTACATATGTAAAGCACACATAGGAATACATTGCGTCTCCAAGCTTTCACACTAGGACATCTCATAATATGCATTCAGACTGTATTTATTGATACCCCATTCATATTCCTAAGTTGGTTTAACAGGCTTGCAAAGAGAATAGAAATGTAGTTGGGTAAAATAACTGCTCTAGACTATCACACAGAAGTACTACTTTGCCTGAGTTGACAGTGTTAAACTCCCAAAAGGCAAACCTTTGCTAACTTTCTCTAATTCTTCAGATACCTGCATGTTCGGATTTCGGCTGTGGCTGGAAACTGGAAAGTTTCAAAATACCATGCAACAAAAAGCTAGAGACAAAGCATAGTCATGTGAAAATAGGTCATCTTTTGAGGTTTGCAATTTAGTATTTTAGACCCCCAAAGTTTAGAGTGTTTGGATGAGGCTGGGAGCAATATTTTGACATGAGCCTTCACTTGACTCCTTGAACAAAAAGTGAGGTTTTTCACTAGGCTGCTTGAAAAATACATTGGTGAGCTATTTTTGGTTGGTGGAGGTGCGCATGAAAGAGGTTTATTTCTTCTGGAAAATGTTGATTGAAACAGAAAGTACCTGTGAACGTGGGCTGAGTTTAGTGTGCTTGCGTTGGGGAGAGATTCTCCGGTTCACCTGGGAACTGCTGAGGGACAGGGAGCATGTTCCCCAGGCTGTGCGTCTTGGCATGGGTGCTCTGCAAGGAGCTGCCCTTGCCCTTCCATGTCTAGGGAGCCTGTCCTAGTCCCCTGGCTGTGGACTTATACATCAGGGTGTAGAAGGTGCTGTCTCCTCTTAAAATACCTGCCAAAGGATTTCTCAGGTGGGAGGAGAAACTTCTGAAAGCTTAAAAGCATTCAAATGGCGAGGGAGAAAAGTTGTCTCTGCTTGCCTGCTGCTCCTCTGCGCTGGGAAAGGAGCACTAAAACCCAGAGCTTTGTCTTGGTAGCTGGGACTGAGAGAGCATTTAGCAGTTCTGGCACAGAGGTGTGTGCATGAGAGGGAAATACATGAGGAGCAGGGCCGTAACACAGCCTTGCTGAGGTTCCTGGCAGCGTTGATGCCCATGGGCAAGCAGGGACAGATGGACCTGGCTAAATTATGCCAGGAGCTGAAATCAGAGAGCCAGAGGTGGCTTGGAGCCAGCGTAACCCTGACTCCTAGATTCTTGTTTCTGTGCCAGGCGTCTAAAAGTGCAGCACAAAACCGTATCTGAAACTCCCATTACAAATTTCATTCTCCATTAATTACTCTATAGCAGGAGTGTAAAGGGCTCAGCAATTCTGCTCTGCCTAGAATGTGTGTTATGCACATTAACTGAGGTGATTTTTTTTTTTTTTTTTAAAGATGGCAAGCAAGTGATGGTTGCTTAGTTGCTTAGCACTTGTGAAAATCAGGCCACATATTTATGAACATAATTGCAAGAATCTGTTTCTGAGGGATTCCTGTGTTTCAGTCTCTCTTCTCCCCAAACCACTAAAGGCTATTTATCAGGAGTCATTGGTTTGCTTTGTGGTAACAAACCCACCACTTAGGGTAGCTTCTAGACTGTTTAGAAACCCAAACTGGCCTAAAATTATTTGGATGGTGTCTTGAGGTACCAAGCAGCTGATGTGCTTCATCTCCATCTAGCCTGAGATCCAAGTGGGGATGTGACTTCTGAATCAGAGTATACCTGATGTGCTTGCTGTCATGGCTTTGCAGTTACCAAAATAATTCCTTTCTCTGGGTTAAATAAAAAGTTGAAGTCATAGCAAAATGATCTCTGGGTTAATCTTTTTCTGGAAAAAGTAAAAGTACACAGATCCGTTGTTGAGGAAAGAGGTCAGATGATTTGTTATCTGATTGCACCTAACATCTTTTTTTGCTTTTCGTGTAGGATGTTAAGGCACCCAGACGCAGGTCTTTTTAATAAAGAGCTATTTCAAACAGCATCCAGACCTTTGACATCCAGTTTTTTGTTTCGCCAAAGTATTACATGGTGTGGCTAGATCTCGCTTTATTTCTTTTAGGGTTAGAGCCACAACAGCTCCTGCCTTTCCTTTGCCTTTTGCCCCCCAAATTTGTCAAGCAATTGACAGGTAGGTCAGTGAGGATTTTGAAGATTTAATTCAAATCTGGAAATGGAAGAATAGCATTTCAAAGAAGCTTGGATCAGGCCCTCTTCAAAATGAATGTCTTGCATTTCCCCGAGATACTTTGGTGTCATGTGGTGATAAGAGAAAGAGAGGCCAAGTATTAAAAAAAACCCAACAAACAACCCACTATCACCCTACAGTGATCCTGCTGGTCATTTGGAAATCCCTTCTTTTTTAAGGAAATAACAAGCCAGCTTTTTTAGGTCATGTTTGGACCTTGATTCCAGGGTAGAACTATCTTTTTCAAGATGAACGCATTAGAACATGTCTCTTCTTCTTGTTCTTCTTCTTCTTGTTCTTCTTCTTCTTGTTCTTCTTCTTCTTGTTCTTCATTTTTCAATCAAGGTTAACCATGTTTGGGTTTACATCTGATTTTGCAATAGTGTCTTTTAATCCCCTGTTAAGCAGCAATTCCCAGGCAACTCCTCTGGGTGTCAGTACAATTTCAGGTATAGCTGAATTGTGGTGTGCCAAGCCTTCATTCAAAGCATTCTACAGTGGATGGAGAAATGGTAAGAGATAAAAAGTTAGACAGTAATGACAAAAGATATGGAATGATGTAAGGGACACATATGCATGAGACACAGCAAGGAATACATCTGAGCTGCCCTTGCTTTCCTAAGAAGCCCCAAGCTACGTTCCTGTATGTTGGATTGCTTGTGAACAACCTGAGGCAATGGTTTATGTGCAGGTAGAGACTGGGGCTGCAGAAGGAAGTTACAGAGATGCTAAAAAAAGTACCAATCTTTGCCTTTAGCAGAATTAGAAAAAATTAGGCTCTCCAGATTGTTGTTCCAGATTAACAGGACATGTCCAAACGGATTTCTGCAAAATAATAAATAACTTGAATGGAATTTTTTGGATTCAGGGAGCATTGCTGGTCAGCATTTTCCCACGTGTGTAAGACAGTATGGCCATTGTCTATGAGAAATATTTGAGAGAAAAGAATGACAGGAAAGCTGGGATAGTAAAAGCAGAAAGCTTTGTAGAGAGACTCATAGAATTGCAGAAAAATTTAGGTTGGGAAAGACCTCTGAAGGTCATCTAATCCAAACCCCCATTCAAAATAGGTCCAGTTAGCTGAAGTTGTTCAGAGCCTTGTCCAGATGAGTTTTGAATATCTGCAAAGCTGGAGACTGAATAATTTCTCTGTACAACCTGTTCCCCTGTTTGGTCATCCACATGGTGAAGAAGTTTTTCCTAATATCCAATCTGACTTTCTCACATCCCAGCTTGTGACTGTTGCTTCTCCTCCTCCTCTTTCTTCAAGCAGACTCTGTTTCTGTTTTCTTTATACCTTCCCATTAGGTAGCTGAAGGCAGCAATAAGATTTTCCTTGAGCCTTCTCTTCTTACTGAACGAACCCAGCTCCTTCAGCCTCTCCTCATATGTCTCTCCTCAAATGCCCTCGCCATCTCCATGGCTCTTTGTGGAACTCAGTCCAGTTTGTCGATGTCGGTCTTGTTCCCAAGTCTCACAAGTACTGAGTAGAGGGTAAAAATCACTTCCATCTACCTTATGGCTGTGCTCTTGCAAATACAGCCCAGGATGCCATTGGCCTTCGCTGTCGCAGGGAACTCTGCTGACTGACGTTCAACTTGTGCTCTGCTAACACCCTGCATCCTTTTCTGCAAAGCTGTTTTCCAGGTGGTAGGCCCCCAGCCTGTCTTGTTGCATAGTTTTATTCCTCTTGAGGTGCAGGACTTTGCATTTGCCTTTGTTGAACTTGCTAGGTTGCTGCTAGCCCACTTCTCCAGCCTGTCAAGGTCCCTCTGAATTGGGCATGTGTAGGGTCAAAGCGAAAGTGTGGGGAAGCTTTCAGTAATTCTTAGCCTTTTATTTTTCATCAAGTGCCATGGCAGAAAACGGTGATGCCCAGGCTGAGCATTATCTTTAACTCCTACTGGGCACCTCCAAGTAGGAGATGCTGAGGGATCAGGAAAAAAAGCAGTTCTTCCTTTCTGCCAGTAAGATATGAGGCAGCTGGGGCTGCAGGGGACTCGCCAGTCTCAGAGGCATTGATACAGAGTGCTAAATGAGGGGGTTTCCTCACCTTTATTTTAAAAATACTTTATGTGCGAAAAATTTGCTTCTATTACAATCAGAGAATATATGAGTAAATCCCAATAGAGATGCTGCTTTTGGTTCTGAAGAGATGTATGCACAAAATGGGAAGCTCTTAAAGCTATTCCCTCCCCTGATCACAGGCAACTATTGTCAGACTGAATTAGAAAGTTTGCAGAAATACATTGGCTAAGCAGGGAAAAGGGGGAATGGTCATAAAAACCAGCAGAATTGCTGCATACAGATTGTTATTTGGCCTTTAAATTGTAAATGGCTGGTTTTAAATAGGCCTGATGCAGATGGTTTCTGCTACAGGTTTATTGATTAAAATAGCTGCTTTACAGCAGCTCCGGGTTTGTTTCTCCAAAGGCTTTTGTCTTCATGAATAATGTACCCATTTGCTGAAATTTTGTTAGAATTCATCTGCTGGAGGCTGGCTGTATTTCTCTAGGTTCCTAAACCTCAGTTGACTAGGCTCGAAATTGTGACAGTCCCTGCCCTTCCCTCCTTAGAAATGAATATTCCCTCTTCCACCCTTCCAGTGCTGAATAAACCTAGTACTTGCACATTGGAGAGTGCACTTGGAAACAGCTGTGAGTGTTTGGCTGTGTGGGGAAGGCTTGTATGATACTGAAGGCTGTCTTGGCTATTCTGGGGATTAGATTTTTGCCAGCAATTGATCCAAAGCCTGTAAGAGTGAGTGGAAAAATTCCAGTGAGCTTTGGATCAGATCATTAACTCTGAGGCACAATGCTGTTTTAGGTGGGCATGTCTCATGCCTTCAGTATCGTAAGTCTTACAATTTGCTGGAAGCATCTAGTGAATGTATGAGTAGGGACTTTTTACATTACTATTCAGGCTATTTTATGCATTTCTAAATACGTGTACCTCATTCCTTGGGAGATCCTTGTGCATTTTGTGTTAAGCACAAAAGGTACTGCTTTGCTTGCATAAGGAATGGTGGAACAGGCAATGCGCAGCTTCCCCTTGCAGACCGAGGCTTGCAAGTGCTGTTATCTCTTCTCAGTAGAGCTTGCCACTCTGCAACAGGAGGAGAACATTACTGCAGGACCTATAACGAAAGGAGGGGTATGAACAGCGTGGAAAGCAAACAGAGATGATAACATACTTTCCCTTCTCCTCCCTTCTGATCCCCTTTGTCATAGTAATATTTGTCTTCCTTTTAACTAGTCACTACAGCAATAGCTCTTCATAAAGCATCTGTCAAACCAGGGCAGGGGAAAAGTCAGATTAATGCCTTTGGTGAAAATATTTTAAATTGGGCTTCCCTTTCACACTTTTGCATGAGAAAAGAGCAGTGTTGGTGGAAGAGCTAATTTAATCTCATGATTCTGAAAATGTAGCCAATCATAGACAACCTGGCTGTCTTTACTCTCTTGGGAGCAGGGGGGGTGGGTGATGAACCTTTACACCAAGATAAAACCAGAAACAAATAACAGTTAATGTGGAAAACAAGCGATTCCATTCTGAAATGGCCAAGAACAGGATATTGGAGAGCTTGAACCGTTTTCTGAAGGTTTTGGGCATTTGATTTGTTTTGTTTTGTTTAACCAAACTAAAATCTCTTCAAGATTGCGTTTGGCAAAGTGTTTTGACCCAGGTGGGACCACAGATCTTGACAGCATATTAATTCTTCTGAAGTATCTCTGACTTGTCTCTATTTTTTTTAAGGCATAGAGGTTGTGGGAATGATAACTTGCTTCTTTAGGACAATCAAACACACAGCTAGAATCACACTATGAGGGCAGCTGACAGGCGCTCGATAGATGGTTACTGTGTGGATGTTAGCAGCTGAGAGTCCTCCCTCCTCAGGACACCCATCTGGTGACCAGTGCTGCCACGGTATATCCCTCACACTTCTGACAGACCTGAGAGAAAGATGTGTGACCGGAAATATGAGCATCCACTGGATTTTTTTGCTGTCGGGAAAGCCCCCTGTGGCTGTGGAGTGAGTGTATGTGATTTAGAGCAGCTCATTAGACTTTCTTTCTTTCCTCCCTTAGAGCCTATCATAAGCATGGGGTAGACCAGACAATGCATAAAATGCCCAACACTATTAGTGTGGACTTTCCAGCAGCCTCACTTCCTTACATTATAGTTACAAGCAAGACTCCCCTTGGTGTAGTTAGGCCAGTACTTGTAAACAGTTTGGAAAACCTCCCCCCTGCTAAAATGTATGGCCTGAAATTGTAGGAGAATGTTGAAAGTCCTCTACACTCTTTGCCAAAGTACTTTGTCAGTAGTGGAACAAAGGAAGCCTAGTTTATTGTGGTTGAGCCCTTGGTATCTCCAATGGTGGAAGCTCTCGTTGAGGCTTTTCTGTGGCTGAGATATTCAAAACCTCTCTTTGTGGCTTTGCAGCTACGTCAGAAAGTTTGAGCTTATGCTAGTGCATTTCCTTGTGAAAGCAGGAATTGGCTCTCCAACCCCTCTGTTAACAATGGGTGAAATGAGCCAACAAGCTCAAACTTTATTACGGTGAGGCAGAGAGGTACATAAGTACACATCAAGATGCTGTGATTATATAAACCTTATTTTTCCAGGATACCAGGCTACACAGTTCCAAAAGATGCTTGATGAAGCCTTTCAATGAAAACACTGCTACTAGCAACAGTAGTACCTGTTAGATTTCTTACTGTTCAACCACTGTGTTCAAGGCACGCAACAAAGCAACAAAGGTACATGGCAGTAGTATTTTGAAAAATATATACTAATTTTGGGCACACTAAATATGCACAAACATATTTTTCATCCTTCCCTTCAATGTTTTAATCAAGAAGGCGGTGATATTGTAGTAGTATCTCTCCTGTTGTTGATGCTTTAAGGAACTAATGACATCTGTTTTACCAAGCATAAAGAAAAGCCAAATTATAGGATAATCTGTATTGTTTATTTTATTGTTTCATAAAGATCTGAAAGGTGATGAAACTGTGCAATTAAGAAACAAAACAAAGGAATAAACTCTACTGGTGCTGTGGGATACTGCATTAGCAATGGATGGAGAGTCAGGATACATGAACTAAGGAACCTGACATGACTCCTGCATGTAAAAGTATTTTTAAGTACCTAAAAATTTACATCTCTTGCCCATTCTGCACTGTTTAACCTTGTAGGAAACACTGTGTGTTGAGTTTTGAAAGGGTTCAGAAGGGTTTCTGCTGGGGGTTGTGGAGGAAGGCCTGTAACTAACTGGTCAAAGCAGTGGGACAGAGTCCTAGTGATGCCTGCTAATCCTCCGGGTTAACTGCAATCCTGCTGTATTTCAACAGACATGGCTGAAGTGCAAGGGCAGAGCTGGCCTGGTTGGCAGCAGAGCAGGATACATAACTAGGATGTTCAGCAGCAATCAGAGGATTTAATGGGAGTAGACGATTAATTATTTCTGATCCATACAGACACATTGGCTTCTTGCACAGTCAGAATCTTAATTAGGCAATCACATTTTTTCCTTGCACAGTGACCATTGCTCCAGCTGTGCTGTAACTCTTTTCTCTCTTTTTTTGCAAATCTCTCTCTTTTTTAAAAATAAAAATTTGCATACCTCATTAGGAAAGTTTCCTTCTTTTCTTTCCATCTTTCCTGTTTGCATCTACATATTTGCATATCTGCTTCTGATGTCCTATAATCCCTCAACCTTCATTTTCAGACCCCTGTTATGGAATGAGATCATGACTCCTTCCTCAGCTCCTTTATTCCTCTAAATCCAAGGTTTCTAACCCTTCCTTTCCCCCGCTCCAACCCCCAGCCCGTGCTGACTCAGTTAAATATACATGTGCTCTTTTCCTCTTTGTTCCTTCTTTTCCCTTCACCCCTCTTAGGCTGCTTTTCTTGTGTCAGCTTTGATCTGTTTGCTGGCAACATTAACATTTTTAAATCTTTAGTAATTTGTTATTTTTTGTACCTCGGTGCAAAATTAAATATATCTTGGAAAGGAAGCATGAGTTGTCCCATTCACTGCAGGGATTGTCCCATTCACTTGTTACCTGGCTGGGAAGGCTATATATGCAGTCGAAAATCTTTGTTGGGAAAGTGCTGAGGCAATGGTCCAATCCACTCTGTGCTGTCAATATCTGGTCTAAATAACCAAGGCACAGTCCAGATTTGGCTGTACAGTTAGCCCCAGTTTTGCTAAGCCAAGCTACTGCAGCAAAGGGAGAAGTGGAGGGCCAATACTTTACACTGCTTTATGTTCCTTTGTTGTGGGTGCTGACCAAAATAATGAGGAGTGTGATCCTCAGTGGTGGGAGCTGTGACACAAATCTCTGGAATTCAGTGGGGCCCTTCTGTTCATCAGCAGGGGCACCGAGGGCTCTCTCATGTTTTATAACCCCTCACTCTCTTGGACTATTATCAGAGGCTTAAGCCACTGGTTAGGATATCGTGTAACTCCTGTGTTGCTGCTGTTATGTTGCTTTTTATTGTACTTACATCTGTCCAGACCTTTTTTTTTTCTTTCCTGTCATCTGTTTATGTTGCTTTTGTGAAGATGGCATGAACTGGTATTAATTATGACTAGTCTTTTATGCTCTCCAGCACATTGACTCATGGTAAGAAAAATGGCCACCTTAATGACTGCAAGTTCCTCTGAAGCTATAATTTCCTCAACTACCCCTAGCTGTGAGGTTTCCTCCTGGCCCACACTTAATTATGGTCCCTTCAATAATCTCTGAAGGATCAGAACTTCCTGAACAGTAATGTCAGCTATTTCCAACAGTAACAGTACTAGATAAGTTCTTTTCTAAGTACCTACAGAAACTCTTGACGTGAGTGCTTAACAGTGTAGTTGCCGGCTTTATGGACATGACTCCATACAGCCACTCTGGTCTGCAGAACCTGCTCTCTCTCTCTGCCCTTTTCTGTTCTTTTCTTGTCAGATGCTTTCCAGCCCTCCTTTCTAAGTTAGCCCAAGAATAAAACCTTCCAATTCCTCCCTTCTGTATTCCCCACAGTGACACTAAACCTTATTAACCTTATGCCTTTCCATACCAAAGATTGACTGGTCTTTGTTGTTTTATTCCAGGTCACCAGTCTCTTCAGAAGACCAAGGTAAGATGTGTTTTATAGATACTAATAGCATATTAAAAATGAGACTAAAGACTAGCTGTAAATTGTGTTTTAACACAGTTGTGGTGGAGAAAAATGACTTGATAAAAATGAAATTTTGATGTTGCTCAAACTTTGTTCAGCCCTAGACATCAAGTGCTTGTTCTTTTAGTTAATTTAGTTGGGGCTGGCAGAAGTTAAGCCTGTGTTGAGTTATTTGTAAAATGGATCTTGCTCAAGCAAGCTGAATTATTGCAAGTGTTTGCAGTTTATTCACACAACTGCATAGGGCTTCATCTATGAAAAATTATGTGTGGGCTTAAAGGACAATGTATGGTTTTTGTGAAGATGAGCTGGTCTCTTGTGACTCTTATAGGACAGCACCTTTGTAGCAGAGGAGGGTAGATTGTGTTTAAAGGCTTGAACCCAAGTTATCTTGGGTTAACACTAAAATCAGTTTGGTAGCATGGTGTGGAATTTAGTGCCACTTGGAGCTTCTACATATAAAAATCTCATGGCTTGAATAGCAAGAGTTGCAGGTTATGGTAATATACTTGCTCTGAAGGAGACGTAAGGATCTGATCTTTCCC